>NW_010366479.1:85583-105849 GCF_000414095.1 Morus notabilis | reverse complement strand
ATATATATATATATATATATATATATATGCGGAGCATTTTTCAAGCAAAAAGAGAAGGTATATGCACTTCTGTTGTACGATATCATGAAATTCAGTGGAGCCCATTTGCTTGTATATATTATTAATTTAAGAAACAAATATAGGTTCCGATCATTTTACCGATTTGAGTTTAGAATTCGAGTTTTGCTACAGTAAAAAACTCTCAGAAACAGTCACATCTAACTTTTTTGTTACAGTAAAAAGCTCTCACATAAAGTCACATCTCAACTCGAATTAAAAACTCAAATCAACGAACTAAACGAGCCCATAATTGGGGATAAAAATTTACTCGCAAAACACGAGTGCCACCGAATGAAAAATAGAAATGTAAGTTTTTGACGGAAGTATCAACGTTATAGCTTCCGATAAATTTGAAGACTAATTTTATATCATTTTAAATTGTATGGAGCAAAGTGGGACAACTGTTTTTTTGGGACTGAATTTGATAATATCTAAGGTTAACAGTGTTTAGTAGCTTGAATTAATCCAGACACCTTGAGAGTGGCTTGAATTAACAACTTTTGTTAAGTTTATTTGACCTATGTACATAGGTCATATTGGGTCTCCCAAACCAACACATAACATCAAGTTTTACTAAGCTCTATACTCGGTATGACCACAATTTCCAATTCCAAAATTTATTACTTTTTTAACCTAAAAATGTTGTTCTTTTATTATTTACACTACAAATTTTACCATTGTAGTGGCTGTGGCTCTTTAGGGAATATCCAGCCCTCAAAAAAAAAAAAAAGAAAAAAAAAAAAAGAAAACACCCACCAAAACTGAATATAGTAATTCCATCCACAACGTCACTTCCCTGGAGACTTCAAATTCTTATATAGAATGCCATACAAAATAGTAATAGTAATAATATAAATAATGAAGATTATTGATAAGTTAAATAATAATAACAATAATATAAGGTAAAGAACTACTACAAAGTTGAAAAAGTAGTAATCGAATGCAAGGCAAGACCAAAGGACCAAAAGTACCCAATGATTCCAAAGTAGGGTCGAAGAGCATCCACAATACATGGTTTAATGATCACTCTTAAAGCTACTTTAGACTCAAAATCCACCCAACTACCATTCTTTTGCACATTAAACCATACCTCACAATTTAATTTCCTGCATATATAAATTACACCCACAACTCTCTCTCTCTCTCTTCTACACTTTTTACAGTATGAGGAGAGCCAAACAAAAAACAGCCATTTCTGCTGCGAAAAACCCCACCATTCCCTGCAATGCCACCCAAAAACATAGCATCAAATTACTCAAATATGTATACATATATATATATATATATATATATATATTCATCAATCGGTCAATCATTAAACAGCCATAACATATGAATACTTGTGTAAGGTGCATACACTTCCTCCACTATTTTATCGTTCCATATCACAAAAATATCCTACAATGAGAGAACTCTTTAATAGTAAAATTATAAGAATAACCTGTGGTGGCATATGGGAAAAAAAAAAAAAAAAAAAAACACCAATGGTAATCGATAAAATTAGAATTATGTTCTTCTAACATTAAATTATATCTTTAAAAGAATTCTCCAAATCATAAAAAATAAATGTCGACATGATAAATTAGACAATTCCTACGTAATTATTACATAATATTATTCTTTTTCTTTACCCTACCCTACCCCATGACATATATATTTACATAAATATGTATATGTATTTAATTTTATAAATAAATATATATAATAGAAAAATAAAGTACCTGCTTTCCATGGCCAGAGATGGGCAGAGGTCTAATAGTGGCAGAGTCCACTTCTCCGGTAGGCAGAGGAACCGCCGGATTGCTGTTGATGAAGGGAATGGCGCCGCCCTTATCGGGCACTAATGACGGCATGACCCCCGGTGATCTGGCGGAGGGTTCCGGCGTCGGCGAAGCCGCCTCCTTCGGGCGGAATGGCCACGGATAAGGCGGGGAAGTCGACACCATGCCACCGCCGGAAGCGGGTCCCGGGGAAGCCGTTGGAGGGTGTTGTGGAGAAATGTCTGAATTTTTTGGCGCCAAAGTTGGAGAGACCTTTATGGCGAGCTTTTGAGAGCCCAATTGGCATGTCTTCATAGAACCATTGTTGAAGGTGAAGTAGAAGAATCCAGGCCGTGATGGGTGCCACTTTTTTTGGTAATTAACAAAAGTAGAATTTTGTTAGAGACAAAAAAAAAAAGGGGACAATTTTTTTGAACATTTTTTGTTTGTTTGGAAAAAAGACCCATGTTGGGAAACATTTCTTAAGACCACTTCTGGTCATTGGCAAACACAGAATTTTGTTAGAAACATAAAGAACCAAAATTCTGTTCAATATATATATATATATTTTGGTAGACTCCATGTTAACATAGCTGAAAGACCACTTTTAGTAATTAGCAAAAGTGGAAGTTTGTTACTTGTTAGAGAAAGAAGGATTAAAAATTTGCTAAACAGAAAACCGACGTTGAGAAACAGAGTTTAAGACTATTTTTAATCATATTGAGAAGAATTAGCAAAAAGAGAATTTTGTAATAGAAGAAAGACTAAAAATCTTTAGCCTTTTTTTTTTTTTTGGTTGCAAAAACCCCATGTTGAAAAACAGAGTTTAAGACCATTTTTAAGCATTGGAGAGGAAACAGACCATTTTTGTGTGTGTTTACCGTGTATATAGAGTTGGGTTTGCTGAGAAGCGTGGCCTGAGTGAAATTACAGATATTGAAGGCTCTTTCATTCTGAAAAATGTAGAGGTTGTAGTGATATTTGTGCTTGAAAACTATTAAGAAAAAAAAAAAGTCGTATTATTAGTCTGAAACAGGAAAAAAAAAAAAAAAAAAAAATCAAAGCAAAATTTGATGCAACTTGAATTTGGGTTTAGTGAGTAACTTACTAACAGAGTCACCAACATGAACAATTGGGTCCTTCCACTCTGAAACTCCATCAACAAGTATTGTTGTGGACTGAGAAGCTTGGAAGAGTAAAGAGAGAAAAAGAGAGAAGAAGACCACTATGAGAGTTGATAAGAACTTCATTTTTTTTTTTTCCTTGATTTAGGGAAGTTTCGATGAAAGCTTTTTATTATCTCTCTCTCTATTTGGTGGGCTGGGTCATGAAGAAAGGAAAAGTGGACCTTTATTTTTTATTTTTTTGAAATATGTGAGAGAGGGAAAAGAGAGAGAGAAAAAAAAAGGTAATGTTTGTGGAGAGACTGTGGAAATGTCAGGTGTGCTTGGCTTTTCATGGCAAAGAGGTTTTTGAATGGATGACAGAACAGACCCTTGGGGATTGTGTGATAATTTTGATTCCATTATTTTGCACAGTAAAAAGTGTGAATCATTTTGTTTGTGAAAAAAAAGCCCCTAAACTAATAATTTTTTTTCGAGATAAGGAGATGATTAAAAAAATAAGAAGACTGAGTACTGAGTACTGAGTACTGAGTAGATTGAGGAAGGGAACTTGGGATTTATTTTTTTATTTTTTTATTTTTAAAGCTCTCTGGTGGATTGATGATGGGAATTATAATTCTAAAATGATTAGCTCTGTGATTACCACCATGCAATCTCTCAATTCAAAGTCTCAAACTCAAAAAAAAAAAACATGTATAAAATTTTCTTTTTCTTGGGAGATGAGGAAATAGGAATCTAAAAATTAGTTTCTTTTGATGCAAAGGGTATTTCTTAATTTGAATTTAATCTGTGTTATGATGGCTCATTTTTTGATGCGTTGAGTCAAATTCTTTCTGAAGTGTATATTTCTATTTTTTATCTCAAATAAGAGGAGGGCACAATCTCTGATGAGAAAAGAAATTTATCTTTAGTAGGAAACAAATGCAAAGCATATTCTCCTTATCAGAAACTTTCAAATACCATAATTAGCTTCTGAGTAGAATTATTTTTAATTTATTTAAATTTTTTTAAGAGAAAATATTATAACGAATTATGAATTATGATTCAAATCATGATTTGAATCCTCCAATTAAACATTCCAAAAATTCGTTTAAGGGTTTCTTGAACAGTCCGTTCTACTAATAGTTTTAGTTTTTAACTGTTAAATTTAATTAAAATCGCATCATATTAAAAAATATACAGAATATATAGATTCTTATACAAATCTAATAGTTAAAAAATAAGAGACTATTGGTAATTTAGTTTTGTAAGGACTATTAGAAAAAATCCCTTAGGAAATTAGTTTTGTTTGTCAACACACATTGTCACAGGTACTAAGGACACATTTTTCTTTCAAAATCATCTGATTTTCTTGTAATATTATTCCAATTTGCAATATGACTATTTATATGGCATTTCACAACAGAGTGACTTTTTTATTATTAGTTTTGTAGTCATTTCTTCCTAATCCAAAAAAAAAAAATTAATAATATTGTTTAGCATTTATTTTCTGGAAGTTAGAAAGTTTCGTGCTTAATAAACAATTATTATAAAGGATTGGACTTCAAAGAATCAACCCAACAATTGTCTTTTTACATCCAGTCTTATTTTGATTCACTAAAAAATAACATATTGTCAGGAAAAATAATAATAATGGGATATCAGAAAATACTACATTTCTTTTTTTTTTTTTTCATAACAAAAAAGAACCCAGATGATGAATGTCAATGAAATGATCAAATGGAAATTAGGGGGAAAAATGTGTTCATCACATGATGTTAAAGAAAAGAGAAATAGAAAGATTGGAAATGAATACATGAGGCTTGTTAGGTTATTGCAAGAGACACACATAGTACTAGTTTTTTTTTTTTCATAACAAAAAAGAACCCAGATGATGAATGTCAATGAAATGATCAAATGGAAATTAGGGGGAAAAATGTGTTCATCACATGATGTTAAAGAAAAGAGAAATAGAAAACAATTCTAATTCCAAAGCACAGAATGCTTAAAAGTTTTACCCAAAAAAAAAAAAAAAAAGAATGCTTAAGAGAGAGAAGAAAAAGGAAAGAAAAATGACTTGTGCAGGAGAAGTTATATTAAAATCTCGTTTATTTTATTAATTCGAGTGTTTAATTCTAATTTTGTTATAGTTAAAAGTTCTCATAAAAAATTACATATAATTTTTTTTAATACAGTAAAAAACTCTTATATAAAATCATATCTCAACTCGAATTGAAAACTCGAATCCACAAATTAAACGCGGCTTGATTATTTTTGTTGTGCACAAATCAGAACAACTTTGATGACAGATTATTTATTCGATTGAAGTCTGAAGAGTAATATGGCATGAATAATATCTGTGTAGTTATATGCATATAACTCGTTTAAAAGAATAAATATATAAGGAATAAAATTAATTTCACTAAAAGAAATATGAAATTCAATATTCTATCAGTAGATTCTATTTTGAACGCTCAAATTTGTACTAAATTATATCAATTTTGTAGATTTTTTTTTTCTATGTGAATTTGATTTAATTTAGGGTCTAGAAACATTCATTATAATAGAATATACTCTACCGTAACAAAATCCAGTGGAAAGAAAAAGAAAAAAAAATCTCCGAAAACAACAGCTATGATTTTGCTTTAAAACATGGCATTTCATGGCTAAACAGGTGTTATCTGCAAAGGAAAGCGACAAGAAAATAGAGACTAAAGCCATGACCATAACTAAGAAACTAATAAAACAAATGGCAGATCGAGACTGCTAGGAAAGCAGAGAGCAGCGGCAAACCCTGCAACAACCTTATGATCCAAATTGAACTTTTGTGTGTGGGATGGGGACAATGGCCTTCTCCAAAAACGACAAGAGCTAAACGACATAAATAAACACATACATACATACATATATATATATATATATATATATATGTGTGTGTGATGTGGCTTCGGCGAGTGAAAGAGTGGGAGACCCCTAATTAATTTTTGTACATTACGATTACATGCAAGAAAAGGCTTAAAACTTGCATGCAGAACTAAAGTATGAAAAAAAAGAAAAAACAACATATGTTACGGCATCGTTTAAAACTAAAATAGGATTTATTTCATAAATGCACTTTAAATTTCGTATCCTAATTCAACGTGCCTCTAAATTTTAAAATAGATTCATTTCGTCTCTTTAATTATATACCCTACTAGATTCAAATACCACTTCCGTCTAAAATATTACTACTTATAATTTCATAAATGTCTCCAAACTATTAATTTTACATCAACTTACCCCCTTGAACTGTTGATTCTTATCAACTTGCCTCCTAGTATTTGAAAATATTAGGTGTAAATTGACACAAAAGCAATAACTTATGGAGCATTTATAAAATTATTTCAGTTCAAGAAGTGTTGTGAATGACTTTATCTAATTCAGGAGATGAAACGAATTCTTTTTCAAAAATTGAATGGCATGTTGAATTGAGGTACATAATTTACGAAATATTTATGAAGTTAACGGGGGTATCTATGAAATTAATTCCTTTTCATGTAAATCATGATCCTCTTGGTCATATGAATTTTGTTTCATCTGTTTGTATAAAATTGACGTTTCTTGCATTCAATTTTATCAGAATCTTCCCGGTTTTGTTGTTACCCTTATTTATGTTGCGGCCAATATGTTTGGTGGTGCCATATAATTTCATAGAGATTTTTATGTTGCTTCGTGACTTTAATTAACTTCTTATAGAGATTTTATGTTGCTTCGTGACCTTAATTGACTTCTTGCACGTGGATTTTTAGTAAGCAAGCTAACGAACAAATAACTTGTAAAAACAGGGAATTAAGAGCATCACAAGTATTGTGATTCTCTATGATTACTAATTATAATCCTTGTAAATATCATTCAGCAACACCAGGACATTCATGAGTCAGCTTTAGATTACACGTGGAGGCAATATTTAACTGGAAGATACATGTCAATTGAAAAAAAAAAAAAGGATTCGAGTTTAATACTTCAGTTATCAATATACTAATGCCGTATTTACTGATTTAAGTTTAAAATTTGAGTCTTATTACAGTAAAAAATTCTCAGAAATAGTCACATCTAACTTTTTAGCTACAGTAAAAAACTCTCACATAAAATTACACCTCAACTTAAATTAAAAACTCGAATCAACGAACTAAACGGAACCTAAAAAACCAAAGGGGTAATTAATTAGTCGATTAGCACTTATGCATATCAGCAAATTCTGTTTGTCGTTTGGAGAACGGACATGTATAAAGCTATACAAACGTTACAGTTTGTCTAGAATTGGATATATATACTTTTTCTTTCTTTATCTGTATGTGTTCTCATTTACAATGTACCATTTAGATTATTATTTTTTTTAATAAAAAAGTTCATTCAACCCCATGGGGCAATGGACCGGGTTCTCACAGGTGTCCCTGCGTGGGTCCCACCTAGTGGGGTCATCCCTATGAGGTCAGGTAAGGGTTAACAATATGTGTAGCGACACGACGATACGATTCAAAATTCGCGTGAAGTTAACGGGTTTGATTTTATTATAAATGAGTTTAGATCATAATCAGGTTGACTCGATTAACACGATTCATAAATGGGTTGGGTTAGGATTGACCTCCTAACACGAAGTTACACAAATTGACACGATTAACTATATGTGTCATCTGTAATATAATGATATGTGATATAACATGAAAGTTTATATGACATACTAAATACAAATAATGTGAATTTTAATATTTGTAGGTAAAATTAATTTATTTTTCTTAAAGGAAAAGATAAATTGACCAATAAACATGTTAAACATGTATTGACCGTGTTAAATAAGTTATTATTATATTAATTATTTATTTAATGTATTAATTTAAACGGGTTATATGGGTTGACATGATTAACACGATTAATAAATGAGTCGTATTTGAATTGATATTTTTGACACGCTTAATAAATAAGTCGTGTTTGAGTTAATATTTTATGACACGATTAATAAACAGGTTGACACAAACGAGTTGATGTTAGGCCATTTTCCCTGAATGTTTAGGCTCCCAGAGTACTAATCTAAACTTAGGAGGTAGGATAGGTTTCACTGTGTAAGTCTCACCGCATTCCTAATCCTTACTCATCTTGAGCCGATTTTCCCTTTTTATAATGGTCTTCTAATGAAAAACTTTAAGTACTTTAATGCTATGTTTAGTAGGAAAGAAAGAAAATAGGATAAAAAAAAAATATGGAAGTGATAGAAAATAACAATGATAGAAAGGAAATTGATTTTCTTTTATGTTGTTTGGTATGAGAAGATGGAAAAAAAAATGAGCTTACCTTCACTTGTTTGGTATTGGAAGTTAAATTGAGAGAAAAGAAAAAATCTTACTTATAAATTACTTTTATACCCTTAAATTTTTTGCTTGGATGTTGATGGAGAAAATGGTAGTTTAGTAACTTTACTCACTTTAATGAGTTGTCCTAATTTTTCATCCCATTTTCTGCCCACTTGTAGAAAGAAAAAAAAATAGTGGGACCCACATGTATTATTTTTCACTCCATTTTTTATTCATTTCTTTTTTCTCTCCTACCAAATAACTTACATTTTCATTTTTCCTTCTAAAATCCCCCCACCTTCTTCATTCCTTCTACTTTTCTTTCCTACTAAACATTATGTAAAGGTAAAAAAGAAAACCACATAATTGTCCTTTCTTTACCTCTCTCAATTTTTTTTTTGAAAATTAAGATTAGATAAATTTGAACTCTACATTTTAAGGTAGAGTAGTCATGTATGCATTTATCGCTCGATATCTTTACAACTGTTGTAATAATTTTCTCAATAAGAAGATAATTCTTTATAATTATGGGATATAATATAATAGAAATGGTAAGTTAAGAAAAAATATATGTATATGTTGTTAATATTAGTATCTCATGCAAGAACTTTGCTAAAAAATAATGGAATTCGACAAAGATTTAAATGATCCAAAGACTTTACAATATTGATAGATTTTTAGTTATGGGCTTTCTAGTGGTGGTAGCGTTCTAAGGTGAGGAACTTCAGTGGAAGTGATCGAAGGTGGGATTTAGAATGAAAGTTGTTTATTTGGAGCACCGTTCTTAGTGCGTCTGGTGTCTGATTGCAAATTCTTTAATGTTTTGATCTGCACGGTGGTGGGAACTTTGTGGCGGTGCTGTCTTCCGACGGGGATGGTGATGGTGGGTGAGGTTCATGCACCACTATTTAGGTGACATTTCGACATCGTCATATGCCTCTTGGCTCTGTTGCTTTCTTAGGTGGTTCTTTTACTTGTCATCTCATCACTGAAATATGTGACTACGGTGCTTCGTTTTTTTTTTTTTTTTTTTTTTTTTTTTTTTTTTTTTTTTTTTTTTTTTTTTTCCTTTGTGTCTTGATTTGTAATCACGGTGGTCTATACCCCGATTTGGTGGTATGTTTCTTTCGTTTTCTAGTGTTAGATTTGGTGGTGTGTTTGTTTTGTTTTCTTTGTGTTTTGATTTGTAGTGACGGTGGTCTATGCTACGATTTGGTGGTGTGTTTGTTTTCAGTTCGATAGTTTTGATGCTTGGCAGTGTTTTATATAATCTTTGGTGCTCTGATTTTCTTGATCTTGATTGATTGAATTTTTCCATTGAATATACAGTATTTGTTAAAAGAGTTAAGTGTGTGGTTGACCGTTGGTGTACCTGTTTAGGTGTCCTGATTTTAAAACTCGAGACACGTCTATTTTTTTTGAGCGTTTCATTTAAGTTTATCGGTGGAACCACTTATTTATTTGGACCATGGTCTTCTAGTAATTTGAAGTTGTATGAGTTAATAAAAGTATTTGTATTGGCTTGAAGTGAAATATTTTCCTATTTTTCAAAATATATTAATTATTGATGAGTTTTTAACAGTTATGTTTTCATGTCAGTTACTTATCGAATATTGAAATTAATTCTCATAATTTTTTTTTGGGTCAATTACTCAATATCTTACGTTAAAATAACAATACTCATAAATGCATAATATTAGAGTAACCATTAACACTACACCTATAAATATTTATATTTTTTACTTAAAAAGGAAAAAAAAATGAGGATGAAATAGATGCAAGTAGTGATGACAAATTGATTAATGAAGAGTGAAAAGAGGAGGGAGGGTGGACTAATGACTAGAGTGGGAAAGGCAATGATAACATAAAGGTCACGGGGCACCAAGGACATGCCGTAACGACAATATTGGCGACTACAACACTGGTGAAAGTGGCATGGGTGGAGATGATGAGCCTTTTGGTCGCCAAAAACGACAATGGTATGAGATTGTAATGATTCCCATTTTTCTTTCAATGAAGCAATGCTCTACCCCTCTCTCTTCTCTCTCTCTCTCTCTCTCTCTCTCTCTCTCTCTCTCTCTCTCTCTCTCTTCTTCTTCTTCTCTTTTCCTTTTCTTCAATCGACCGTTCTATTAAATATGATTAGTTTGAGAGGAAAAAAGTTGTCGTTCTTACGTTTTTTATGTTTTTAAATCAAAGGGTGATGGAGCCGTGAGTTTAAGTTGGGAGTTTTTAAGCCCTCGTTCATTTCACCGATTCGAGTTTTCAGTTCTAAGTTTTTATAGTAAAAAGTTCTCAGAAAATGCCACATCTAACTTTTTTTTACAGTAAAAAGCTATCAGAAAATACCACATCTCAGCTCGAATTGAAAACTCGAATCCGCGAAACGAACGAGTCCTAAATGTAAAATGTTTTCAAGTATTTTCTTTCATGTTAAATACTATCCGAATCTTTTACTATTGAAAAAAAAAAAAAACATTTCACATTCATAATAATAATTTAACAAGCCGTCATTTTCCTTTCTTTTGATAGATTAACTCTACAAGTAACTTTTAATAAATGAAAGTGTCATGTGCACCTCACATACAAATTCTATCATTTTTTAATGAATTTGTGACGCAAGAACCAAAAGTGAAACATTTATAAAGCCCACGGGCCGTTAGAGTCACACTTAAAAGCTTGGAGGGTAAAGTGGGACAATATGTATTCCTCAAAGGTCAAAATTGAAATCACATCTCTCTTAGAAAAATGAGACAAATATTCCTTAGAGTGCATAATCTGAATTTTTATCCCTCACTTTTAATTAATATCCTTATAATTAAATAACTATATTAATCAAAAAAATATTAATAAAAAATAAATATACTCCTACACTCTAAGAGTATGTTCAACTACAGGGCGTATTTACAACAGTCGAATGAAAATATAGGCAAATATACTCATTGTAATGATTTTAATTTTTTTCTATTTGTAAAATATTTATATATATATATATATATTTTGGTTATATTTCAATATAACTAGTAAGAATATGTTATAATTCAATAAATATAACTCCACAAAGCAAGAATGCAAGAAAATTAAAAAGGCCTTGTTAATTTGGCATAAGCAAGTGAATGCGCTATTATTTCTGCTTTCTGGTAAGAAAATCACACGGCAAGGTCCTCAAATAAGAAAATAGATAACCACCAATCTCGTATTGCCATAAATAAATATATTTACCATGTATCATCTTTTCCCCTTACATTAACAACTGGGGAAAGGAAGTCAAATCTCATTTAATTTATGTATAGACATAAATATAATTCTCTTTCCCTCTCATCAACAATTAGGGAAAAGAAGTTGGCACTGCTGAAATCTGCTAACTAGATAAATATATCAACAAAGAAGCTATCCTATCTCCCTTGAATAATGATGGAGTACTCTTTTCTGTTCAGTAAGGATTACCCACCATAATTCAGGTTACAGCCCCATTTCTTCTCTAAATCTAAAACCAAGATTGCTTTTACACACATGTCACATTGAAATGTCACTTCAGGATATTGTAATCCACGAATAAAAATCCTACTCTGTATGTCTAGTTTTTTCTGAGTTGCCTACCATTGGAAGGAACGAACTCTTCGGAGAGCTCGCGGCGGTCTTCGCCTCTCCTCAATAGGAATGACCTTTTCCATTAGCTGCAGCAAAAATAGAAATGGAAGTTAGCCGCGTATGAACGATTGAGCGTTCTTCGTTCCTTATCCCAACTTTTTTTCTATTCCCCGTCTGGCAACTTCGAAAATTATATAACAAAGTTGCTAAATTTCATACTTAATACTTGCTTTACTTTTCAGAGAATGTCACACCAGAACTTTCAAAGACTAACCTATTAAACAACCGAATAGTATCTAGAAATATGATCGAACTAAAAGGGAAAGAAAAACACAAGTGTTTCATCAACTTGATCATACTCAACAACTACTCCACTCAACCTCAGTAGTTGCTACCACTGTATGCTTAAAAGATATAAGATTAAACATAACCACGATTTTCCAGGAGTATATTGAATTGAACTGAAAGACTATGTTGTACAACAGTAAAAAGAATCAAGATCTTATTCGTTCAAATTTTATGGAATCACCAATCCAAGAAAATATCTTAAAACTCTATCGTAAATCCAAGAGTAAACTACAAACGTATGAACATTTGTGGAAAACAAAAGCTATCTTTTGCTATCATATTCTAAGACCCTATGAACTTTTGTGGAAAGCAAAGCTGTCTTTTGCTATTATCTCCTTGTGAACAGAGTAAAAAAAAAAAAACAACCACACATCATTTGTGCGTGCGTGCGTGTTTCTTTTTCTTTTTGGTTTTCATTTTTTTTTCCTACGTTAAATATCAAACTGTGCTAGTTTCAGCAAGGAAACCCTGCGTGGAAGCAGTATAAACACATCACACAAACATGTAGCAGATAGCCCGAGATAATCCTTATAATTGCAATAGAATATATGCTTTCATCAATGATTAGAACTAGTTACCTCAGAACTTGAAGTTCCAATTAATGGCACTTTGTCGTAATAATGATTTCTTACTACGTAAAACACAAAATAGAAATGTATAGACAGAACCTTCAAGAGAAAAATCTCTGAAGATAACCCAGTTTGTTTGATTATACATGTCTACTCCTCTTAATAATGCACATACTTTCATGCCAAACATCGTCAGTAGTATGAAGGGGTCTGAAATAAAATAACATGGTAAGCAATAGCCATTCCTCATGCCACTGTTCGGTCAAATTATCGTTAATTCCATTTGATTCTATAGTTAATCAAACAAACCAATCTAACCAATTGTTTCACGATATGAAGTCTCAACCAAACCAAGAAGTTATTTTGTCTTTCCAGTTTCCATTCTCTATTCCTATAACCATCACCATTCCATCATCATTTCAGTAATTGCAAACCAAATGCAACCTAAAGTTTGAGAAACAAGTAATTCCAAACATCTAAAAGTTATGCACTACATATATGGCTTAAAAATGCAATTAAATAAGCTTAATTTTCATTTTTATTCGTTGTATTATTCCTCTAATCGATACTTATGAATTGCAAAAGAATCTTTCTTAAAGATATCAGTTAAACAAAGTTACTTGTCAAATGAATTTGACATTGTTAATGAGTAGTGTGTAAGATTAGAAGTCTAAGTGGTACCTGCTTAAGCCTTTCCTTAGTTCTCTCAGCCTGCAAAAAAAAAAAAAAACTTCCCTAAGAACTCAAAGACGTAAAAATTCTAGGCTCACTAAAAACAAATCACGATATTATATAGATATCCAAGAAAGACATTATAATGCTACTTCGGAGTAATCCCATATAGATGAAAAATAGTTTAGAACCCAAACCACATTGTAGTTCCAAATGATATTCAGTGTTTTACTAATTCTTTCTCGTCAATCTAAATGTAATAAGAAGTTGGATCTTGTTCTGTAAATCGTGTCCTGAATATGGTCACTACATACAGTGATACAGAAACAAAATAGATAGTCTTAGTAAAGTTTAAAAATCACATTCATATATCAGTGTTCTCAAATCTACAACTTTGCTAGTTGCTGTCTCTGAGAGCTTATGTCAGAATGAATATTGAATATTGCTCTCCACGTCCACATAATGAAGAGCCTAAGACCATGAGCAGCACAACAACAGTATTGGTATTTACTGGAAAAGGGTTGTCAAAGACCAAAGAGGGCAGAATAAAAATTGAAAAAAGTAAATTAAGAAAAATCTGGCTTATATCTTATAGCACTGATCCATAAATATGCCTACACACACGAATGAGTACAGAGAAGAGAAAGATCAGACAATCAACTTAAATGCTAAAATCACAAAGCAATATGTACAGACTTATAAATATAAAATTGAAATAAGTCGACACAACCATCATGTTTCTTCATCTAATGTTGAATGACAAATTGCGAAATTGAATTGATTAACAGCAGAGGCAACATACTTAAAAGGACTTGGGCTTGAGTTCCTTAATCAATAGTGGAGACACGTTGGTGATGGTCAAGCGAAAAAGCACACAAATCAAACTGAGAAACTTTTCCCCATAGTCTAGTGTTGTCAAAAATAATTAAGTCAGTTCTAGGTAATTAAGATAATAGGATACCATAACACAATACATTTATGTGAGAATCCATAACAGAATTTCATCCTAATGATCATACAACATCCCCGAAAACAGAGCATGCGGTACCTTCTCTTTCAACAGCCGCTCGTGCTCCTCCTCTAGTCTCACCGCCAGCGATTCCAACTCGACCTGGTAAGCCTGCAATCCACAATGCCATTAGATTCAGTTAAAAGAAAAAAAAAGAAAAGGAAAATTACAAATGGGGTGTAAATCGGCCGGGTAGGGTAGGGTTGAGCTGAAAAATTGAGCCTACCCGACCAGTGCGGGTTGAGAAAATTTTAGGCCGCGACACTCTCTTAAGTCTACAAACCCGCAACCTTTCGGGTGACCTCGGGTAGGGTCGGGTTACTCGGGTTGGTGATCTCAAGGACCACATGATCACTTTTTAGTCAATTAATTTGTGCTTGTTACAGAAGAAATCATTATCCAACAGAACATGTCTTTCCTTCAAGAGGGGGTCTAAATGCAAAGTGAACAATTAAAACACTCACTTTGAAATCAAACACTTCCAATATAAATAAAGAATGTCCTAATTCAACAACTATGGCATACAAGTATTTTTTACACAAACCGTGAATCCAAAACATAAATAAAGTAACAGTTTAAATGCATAAAGTCCATAAACTTATGAAAGTAAGAATTTGAAGTGTTGAACATTATTTTACCTACTTTGAACATGTTCGGCCGGGTAGGGTTATCTCGGGTTCATATAACCCCACCCCGTGCCCCTACCTGCGTAGTGCGGGTTAGGCATAATTAAAACCGAAAATTAAATAAAAAATTAGAAATTTGTGATTTTCGAGTAGGGTCAGCTCGGCTCGGCCAGATTCGTCGGGTTCGAGGTGATTTCTTACGGCCCTATACAATATCATTACTCGAGTTTAAGTAAAAAATTATGCAACACTCAATTTTGCATTTTCAGGAATTACAGAAGTATTCCTTCAAATTGTCAGTCCCTCTAATTTCCCTACCTTCTACCAATTTTCAGTTGACTTAATATCATAAAATCACAAAAAACGTCTAAGTTCGAGTGAATTTCATCCACAAAAGAGGAATTGTTAATGATTGAAGATATAGTTTGTTTTCTCAATACAGCAATAATTGAGGAAAAACAACCACCAAATTCATATCACAATTCACCTGCTTTCTTTCCCTGGAGCGGGCAGCAGACTCCCGGTTCTTGATCATCCGCCTCTGCCGCTGCTGCGCCGCCTTATCTAGCGGCTCCAAAACGCTGCAGCGGCCCCTCTTCCCCCTCCCTCCTCCTCCTCCTCCGATCACCTCAACCCCATTCCCAAACCCCACAATCGACCCCTCCACCTTGTCCAGCGCCTGGAGAGGGGTCGGCGGCGGGATCGCATCGAACGCAAAGAGTCCGCCGCTTAGCCGCTCGGTCAACTGAGGCGGCGGCGGCAGAAAATTCTTAACGTCCTCCTCCTCCTCGTCCTCATCAGCCTCCGGTCCTCCGGTTTTCGCCAAGAGAAAGTCCTCCAGCGTCATCATCACGTCGGGAGCCTCCTCCTTGCACTCCTTATTCCGTTGTCCGCCGCCGGAGACGATCTCCCGCCACACCTCGTCCACGGTCTTCGGACCACCGCCGGCGGAGTTAGCCGCGTCGAGCAGAGTGATCTCGGAGTCGAGCAGAAGCGTCGACGACGACGAATCGGCGTCGCGGAGGAGGCCGTCGACGGACATCGCCAAGCCGAGCGACGGCGGAGCCTTGGGTTTCGAGGACGCCGACGAGGATTTCCGGGAGATATCCGAGTTCGACGACCCCATCACCTTAGACGAAGCCATGGCCGATTTGACACACACACTCTCTCTCCTTTCTCTCTTTAGTGATTGGTGAAATTGATTGATTTGGATGTTTGGTTGGAGATTGGGATCAGAAAGACATCATTGTTGTGTGAAAAAAGAGAGCAGTTAGAGAACAACATTTATTTACAAAAGCCTAGAGAAGACCGAGACTTTGCTTGAACCCCTTTTCTAGTATATTTTTTTTTCTCACAAAAAGATTTGACTAAGTAAAATTTCTGATAATATGTAAATTAAAATTATTAACTGGAACGCATGAATCTAGTATTATCAGGCCAAAGCCAAAAAAAAAAAAGAAAAAAGAAAAAAAAACATGTATGTATTTCTTTCATCAGTACTATTCTTTGCACTAGTAGCAAAATAATATTATGCTTTTCATGTATTTTGCCCATTAATATTATTCTTTTCATGTATTTGCCCATTTTTCTCTCATTTTTTTCTCATTAGTAACTATTTATAAACTATTATCTTCTTTTTCTATTTTCTTATTTTGCTTTTCTTGATATTTAAAAGTACCTGAGCACAAAATGTATTTTGACACAGGCCTCGTTCATTTCGCGGATTCGAGTTATTAATTTAAGCTGAGATGTGATATTTTCTGAGAGTTTTTCATTGTAGCAGAAAAAGTTAGATATGACATTTTTTGAGAGCTTTTTACTGTAAAAACCTAAAACTAAAAACTCAAATCGGTAAAATGAACGATGCCTCAGTGATCTATTTGAGTACTATATAGGAAGTATGGCAAAGGTAGAGCCGTAAAGGGGTTTGGAATTAAAAGATTATTGTAACGTTCTTCATCGGAAGGGAAATTAAAGTTTTTTTTCCTCTGTCATGTTCTCAAGCTGGGAAGTCACAATCTGACAAGATTGGAATGCAATTCTGTTTCACTTCGTGGATTGAGTCTTCAAAAGTCACGATTCTATTTGTGCAATAAAAACATTAGCATTATTGGCGTTCAAAGAAAACTTGGAACTTACTGATAGAGCGGGAATAAGTGTAACAAAGAATTTCTAATCATTTGTAGTTGAAGCTGGTGATGACGATAAACTCAAAATCAGAGCAATAACCAACATAATCATTTCCAGGAATTTCTAGTGAAATGTACGTTGTCAATTGTTGAAGAACGCTACAGAAACCAAGCGCAAGTTTCTGATCTCTTCTCCACGAGACAATAAGGGCTAAAGCTGCACCATCAAAAAACTCGGGGACAATAGAGACTATATATTAATTTACAAATATATATCCTCTTTCATTTTGCGGATTCAAGTTTTTAATTTGAGTTGAAATGTGACATTTTCTGAGAGCTTTTCACTGTAACAGAAAAAGTTGATGTGACATTTTCTAAGAACTTTTTACTGTAGAAACCTAAAACTGAAAACTCGAATCGGTGAAATGAACGAGACCTATAGTTTTTCAATTTTCTTCCAAACAAGATTCTCATGGTTTGAATGAATATCAAACTTGCAAAGAGAGACAAGATGCAGAAAATAGGTTGACCCACCGATATCGAAGATCTATTTTGGAAATCTAATGGCTTCTTCTTTTGTATTTTTGAGTTAGGGTATATTGAGTGATGATCTTGAGTTGAGTTTGAATTATAACTTGAGTTAAAGTTGTAACTTGAGTTTGTGTTTAGATGTGCATATTTGAATTATGATTTGAATTGAGAATCTTTTTAAATTTGTATTTGAGTGTGTCAAAACTTAAATTTTTATTTAGATAGTATTTTAATAAAAATTCAATGGTGATGAAAAATTTTAATAGGGTATATGGGTGGGGTTTTATTCATCTTTTCGTTATAAATGCATAGAAAAAAATTATCTCCATCAGAATTAAAACGAAAAGGTTATTATATTTTTAAAAATAAAAAAAATACTGTTCATTAACTTGAGTTCGAGTTTATGAACTCGAGTTGAAAGAGAAATTTAAACTTGAATTTAGTCCCAACTCGATTTGAGACTAAACTCGAGTTAAAATTCAAATTTTACAAAAGAATATGAACTTGAATAAAATTATAACTCGAATTCAATTTCGTTACAAAAAAATAACCCCTAATTTAGGCTATATTCACCGTCAACGTCGTCGAATTACACCTCGTGAATCTGCCGGAGGATGGGGCGGTGACGATTTAGAAAGCGATCAGTGGGAGAATCATGGAGGAGGCGCACCGAAAATCTTCTGGTTCAAAAACGTTGGACAGAACTCTGTGGCTGTCAAAAGGTGTTGTACGGTATGCTTGGGAAGGACGAGAGGAATTTGAGGGATACTCAAGAGGAACTTGAGTAATTAACACATTTTTAATTTAATCAATTTAAATTTTTAATTTTAATTTTATTATAGGCTTATTTAATTTATTAATTAAAATTTTTAATTTGAATTAATATATGACTTTATATGAAATTTTTTTTACTATAATAAAAAAATTAAATATAACTATTTTTTAGAGTTTTTTATTATAATAAAATTTAAATTTTAAACTTAAATCGGTGAAATGAACGAGACCAAAAGTTCTCACAAAAAATTACATCTAACTTTTTCTATTACAGTAAAAAACTCTCACATAAAATCATATTTCAAATCAAATTGAAAATTCAAACCAACTAACTGAGGCATCGTTTATTTTACCAATTTGAGTTTTATTACAGTAAAAAACTCTTAAAAACAGTAACATTTAACTTTTTTATTACAGTAAAAAATTTTAATATAAAATTATATCTCAACTTAAATTAACAAATTAAACGAACTTAGGTTCCGTTCACTTCGCTGATTCGAGTTTAGAATTTGACTTTTTTTATAGTAAAAAGTTCTCATAAACAATCACATTTAACTTTTTTATTATAATAAAAAATTTTCATATAAAATCATATCTAAATTCAAATCAACGAAGTAAACGATCTTAAATTAAGCCAATTTGTGTGCCTTGTTGTCATATGCCTAGGACCTCGTGGCATATAGCGTTGGAACGCGTCACGACTCGCCACGTACGACATTCCTCGATCAGGAATCCATCTTTTAGTGCTCATGGCCACGTGGAAGCATGTGACCGGGAGACGAAGTCCAGCACCAACAGGTCTCAATCATTACATTCTTCTTCTTCGTCCTCCTCCTCGTCCAACTCCTCCCCTTCTTCCATTTTGAATAATTACTTCGCAAGATACTCTTTTTTTTTTTTTTTTTTGAGAGAAGCACATTAATTTTCATTCCTTAAAAGGGAGCTAACTATTAGATAATAATAATTTAGCGAGTTGCTCAAGTATTTATAAATCTCGTTCAGTTTATAAATTTAAATTTTTAATTTAAGTTGATATATAATTTTATGTGAAAATTTTTTATTATAATAAAAAAAATTAAATTTAATTTTTTATAAAAATTTTTAATTATAATAAAATTAGAATTAAAAATTTAAATTAATAAAATGAATGATACTTACATTATGCACAAAGAATATTAACGTGCACAAGGCAAAACCAAATCCTTTATTCCCTTATTTCCTTGTCTCATGTGGTAGTTTCCTTTATTCCCATTTTTCCTTGATTTGAGATGGAACAAGATGCTTGCTGGGTTTCCCTTTGCAAGAGTCAAACATCTGACGTCATACAGATAATAGTTGTTTAATGTTTTTTCTTTTCTAAATTATTAGTTGAAACCGTGTACGTACACGAGATTTTGTAACTAAAAATAAATAATATATTTACTAAGATTTCATTTAAAAGAATAAAAAATATATATAATATGACAAAGAAAGATAAGAATAAAAAGAAAAAGAGGAATACAAAAAAAATTGTATAATAAAGCAAAAAGATAAGAATGGGGGAAAAGTTAAAAAAAAAAAAGGAAAGAAGCAAAAAGTAACAAAAAAAAAAAACAAAAACTTTCGTACGGCTGTGTGAGAAATGCCGTGAAACGATCCATTCTTCCTTAGGAGGAAGATATAGGATTATTGGAAGGGTTTTTTTTTTTTTGGAGTCACAATAATATATCAGGACAATTTTTTAGTTTTATGGGTGTATTCTCTTTTTGTGCGTCTCTATATACACAC
>NW_010366479.1:0-84123 GCF_000414095.1 Morus notabilis | reverse complement strand
TATATATATATATATATTTCCAATTGCAGCAACACACACATATATAGTTGAACAAGTGCATGGCAAATTAAGTAGTTCAAGTATTGCAGTCGGTTAACATTCTAACAAATATACATAAGATCATAAGGTCAATATTAAATGCATGACAGCTTGGATATGCTTATGCGTAAAACTAAAATATAAAATACATATAAATCACGTACTTTTCGTTCAAAACCTTATTCATGTATGAAAATCTAATTACCTATACATAGGATATATATAGAAATAGCTGAGGAAGCTAATTGGTATTTTGATTGATTATATAGTTTTGACATATGAATGCGCGGATAGGATATGACTTAGATATTTTGATTTGGCATAGTCCTTCCACGAGAACCACTTTCCCTCTGAGCATTGAAATAAACAGCAGCAACAGGCGACTCCAGATTGTAAATCTCGGCAAAGTCTCTTGTGCTGAAGTTCTGGCGCCATCCCGGCGCGTACACTGTTTGCCTTCCGCGTTGTCGGAACAACACGCACACGAAACGATGTATCCCCACCGTCGGCCGCGGACTCTCGTAGCACACTATCTCTTGCCCTACACGGGCCATTTTTAACTTATGATTAAAGTGTGTGAAAAATGTGTTTTTGTTTTTAATCTCTCTTAGCTAGGAATGTGTAATGCAACCGTGTGACACATAAAGTTGATGCATGGAGAGAAATAATTGATAGATATCTTATTCTTATGTGTATCCAATAATTTAAATCAATAATTTATGTTATTAAAAAAAATGAGAAATTAGACGTAAGTTGATTAAAAATAACTGATATTAATCAATGATTTATCAAGACGAATTAATGATTAATCAGTAAACTATTTACCAAAGCTGGCCCCGGTGGTTGCTGGAATATTAGTCACCAACCTGTAAAAGCAATTAAAGAGAATTAAAACACGTTGCACAGAGGAATATTTATAAATGCTTTTGGTGTTTTTCAACAATGACAGTTTGATCTTTGAATTCTGTTGGTCTAACTAATTGTTAAATTTAATGTTTTCGGCAGTTTTGATCCTTTTAACCCTAAAAACCATGAGATTTTTCAAATTTAATACGTGCCTTGGTGTAAAAACTTGGGGTTTTACAAAAATAAATAAATAAAATTGCATAATTGTGTGAAAATCTAAATTTTAATGAGATAGGGACGCGTGTTATATAGTTTTCTTTTTTGAACAAATATTCTCCCTCTTCCATGATGCTCCAAAGTCTAAAACCTAGTAAAAAGTACAAGGTTTTGTCTTTTGTTTTTTTGTTTTGGGTGGTCCTTTACTTATGTTATAAATGAATAATACTGGACGTCAGACAGAGCACAAAGGAAAGGGCATCTACAGAAAGAAAAAGCCACGTATTATTCCATGAAGGAAATAGCAAAGCAGCGAGTATGTTTGGTAGGAAAGAAAAGTAGAAGGAATGAAGAAGGTGGAGGGATTTTGGGAGGAAAAATGAAAATATAGGTTGTTTGGTAGGAGAGAAAAGAGAAAGGAAGAGAAAATAGAGTGAAAAATAATACATGTGAGCCCCACCATTTTTTTCTTTCCACAAGTGGGCAGAAAATAGGATGAAAAATGGGGACAACTCATTAAAGTGAGCAAAGTTACTAAACTACTATTTTCTCCATCAACATCCAAGCAAAAAATTTAAGGGTATAAAAGTAATTTACGAGTAAGATTTTTTCTTTCCTCCTAATTTAACTTTCAATACCCTCATTTTCTTTCCATCTTCTCATACCAAACAACATAAAAGAAAATCAATTTCCTTTCCATCATTGCTATTTTTCATCACTTTCATATTTCCTTTCTATCCTATTTTCTTTCCTTCCTACCAAACATAGCATTAGGGCTTTTCAGTTGTGAGTCACAGAGTGGTAAAAGAAAAATTGATCACTTATATATAGCCTTTTATTTTTTATTTTATTTTTTTCTCTCCTTATACACACGTACACATGCAGTGGTGTTTGCCTCGTTCGAACTTTGGTTTGGTATAAATTTCTTATTGGTGCCAATTTAATTAGAATGTACTGTTTTATTGATATCAAATGTCTTCCCTACCATTTATATTAGGGAATTTTTTTACTCTTCCATATGATGTACTTTATGCATGTATGTAACCGGTTTAATTTCGTACATACGGGTATCTATAACCAAGTTTATATTAGGAAAAAAAAATCAAAAACATCACTCAAATTAGTAAAAATATTATTTATATCACTCCATTAAAAAAACAAACAATTGTCATTCAATTAATAAAAAGAAAATAAAATACTACTATGACACCTAATTATCTATAATGACATAAATAATAAGTCTGCATAAAACCATAGCAAATCATATATGGGACGTTTGATTTATGAGTTCAGAACCATGATTCATGAGTCTGATTTTTGAAATTCAAATTTTTTGTGAGACAAAAACACTGTAGAGAATCAAAAACTATGATTCAGAACCATGGACGAACCGTTGAAACAAACATCCTAGTAATTTTTCCTTAATTATGTTATATTCAAAATATTTACAAGGACAAAGAAAACTTGAAGATAGTTTTTAAGATTAAGTGTGAGAGAAAACGGGGCTCTCAAATTAGTTAGCATTGTTTGGTTAATTTGAAAAGATAAAAGGTTGTTTGAATTCTTGATATGACATTTAAACCATCAAAAATCAGAGGATTTTTAAATTCAACCCCTTAAGTTTTCAAGATTTGAACCTAAGATTAAATTATACTTTTCAAACCCACATATTTTAAACTAAAAAAGTTGGTTTGAACCTGCGAACCAAACGAGATTACAACATGTGTATCATTGTGCATGACAACATGTTTAGCATTGCTTTCTCATAGTTGTTTTTGTACCAAGTTTAAAAACTGCTTTAAAAAGTACTTAGATAATTTTTAAAAAAGTTTTGATCATCCAAAAAGAGCTTTCAGTCAAAATTACATTATATATTCTTGAAAATAATGCTCTTTTCAGAAGATTTTGAAATTGTAGCAGAGCTTTAATATAAGATTCTATGAACTTGACTTTTAGCTTTTTTATTGCGTATTAGAACATTTAAATTTTATTATTACATCATTAAAAAACGTGGTGTCAAACTTTAGTTGATTAGAACTTGTACTTTTCTCCTACTATTTGAAAACATTATAAGTAAAAACATAGGCAAACTGACTCATATGGACTGTACTTAAATTTAGTTCCCTATATATTTTTGGTGAGTGTCCATCAAGCTGATAAATCTTATCTGATGAAGATTGATGAGGATATGGGAATTGATCAGGATTAAGGAATAATGGAATATATTCAGAAGTGGAGAAGCCAAGAAAAGATAGGCTTGAGATGCTTTTGGGTACAAAATATAATGGTATATGGAGAGAGAATTTGTAAATCGGGTATACATACCAATGCAAGTATTCCCTCAGATTTGGGTCACTTGGACTAGGAGCATCAGGATCAACCATAACCTATGATAGTATGAAATGACAAAACTGAGATACAAGAATAAGAAAAAGGGAAAAAATAAATTTATATGCATGAGAAATTAACAGAATGACCACATATAATTATGGGACAAATTTATAAGCATGAGAATTAACAAAATGTCCACGGAGTAATAAGAAGTAGAAAAATATTTTAATTTACTAGGTAAATAATCTATTCAGTAGTTTTGTATCACTTTAGTCCTCTAACTTTCTATCTTGACAAATTACTTCTTGAACTTTCATTTTCAATAGTTTTAGTCTCTGATATTAAAATTAATAAATAATTTCTGAAGTTTAAACAAGAGAATTTCATCCTTGTTACATATTAAGTGAAAGTTTTACATAACTAATAGTTACATTACATGCAAAATCTTCTAATTTTTAAGGTTTTTAAAATAATGAAGAGAATATTTTGTATTTGATGTAACTATTTCTGTACAATTTTTAGTTACTATGCTATTGAGAGGTGAGTATATGTTTTAAATTTCAGAAGTCCTTTATCAATCTTAGTGTCAAGAACTTAAAATTGTCAAAAACTCAAAAGTGAAAAAAGTAATCTGCCAAGAAATATTTAGAGACCAGAGAGACACAATATTCACAGTTCTAATACCCCTTCCATGTTGTTTAAATTACATTTTACACCTACTTTTACAGATTATATTAATTTTTTTTATATGGCATAATATCAAGAGTCAGCCCAAAAATAAACAACACTTTAACCGATGAAATCCCATCCTTAATTTTGTAATCAAACTCATTAAGACTCCAACCGTGTGAGCAATGGGTTCTCCCGATTGTGGAACATTACAAAAAAATTTTGCCCTTTTCCTAAGCCCTATAAAAAATTCCGAGCTTTATTTCATTATCTGTCAACTTAAAAGTATGGAAATTTCATTATCTATCAGCTTAAAAGTATGGAATACTAAGAAAATGACGTACAAATAATAAAAAAGTTAAAAATTAAATGCATATTCCCTCATTTTTTTATTTTTATTTTTTTGGAGATAGCTAGGTTGTCGCCACCCACAACTTATTTGATGGGCCATATTATGGTGCACTTTATAGGAACACAACAAGTTATAGAGATATTTAGGTAATATGTCATAGTTTTTAAGGTTAGATTGTCATGAGGACTAAAATCATTACAAAATATACAACGGTGACATCATTTAAATTTTGTGTATTGAGTAAAATTATATTTATACTTTTGTGTATTTCATTCAGTATCATTGGATTTTGTGAGAATTTTGTGATTTTTCATGTATATATTTGTAACTTTTATGGATTTCAAGACTTTTAAGTATATTTGGTTATGACATTCTCTGCAATAGTTTATGTCTTTTGGCTCCTGTAAAGTGTCCTAAGTTTTAGGCTTGGATTGACATATGCCAGCAGACATAAACTATTGCAGAGAATGTCACATCTAAAGATACTTAAAAATCATAAAATTCATAAAAATCACAAAATATTCATGAAAACCACAAAACTCTTACAAAATGCAAAGATACTAAATCAAATACACAAAAGAACGGCATGATTTTGCTCAGTACACAAAATTTAAATGATATCACTGTGATATATTTTGTAATAGTTTTAGTATCTATGGCAAAAGTCAATTCAACCTTAAAAATCATGATATATTGTCTAAATATCTCAAGAACGGGTTCAAACACCCTGGTTTGAGTTCAAACAATGTTTTCTCTAATAAAAAAATTTGAATTTAAAAGTTCTGCTCAATATTTTTTTTTTCACAAATTTTGAAGGAATAATGTAGTAAATAACATATTTATGAAACTAAATTAAGCAAATAACATATTTTAAAACTATTTAAAGTAAATAGCAGTTTACTATAAATGTTTTATTTACGACTAGTGAAAAGATTTTTTCCACGTAAATTTTCTTTTTACGATCGATAAAAAGATTTTTTTCATGTAATTAAAGATTTTTTTACCATGTCAATTATTTTTTACCAATTGTAAATGATACATTTAAACGGTAATTGTTATTTACTCCAAATAGTTTAAAAATCTGCTATTTACTAAATTTAAATTTTTAAATATGTTATTCATTATAATTTTTGAATTCTAATTCAAACCACCTGATACGAACCTTCCAAACGAGCCCCATAATAATTGTAATTTGTGTGCATGCACTACAAGAAAAAAGGAATCAACGACCAAAAACTTGGCCGCAGAAGCAAGATTTTTGATCGCTAGCTAAAGCTGGTCGCTGAAGCAATATATGCACGTAAGTATATGTAGAAAGTAATGTAAAACATACCAAAGTGTACAAATTTCGGAGATCATCCCCGCCAATATCAGCTCTAGGTTGATTGAGAATTTGAGAAGGCTTGAGTTCACAACCATTGTTAACCACCTTATTACCATAAGTCACCCTAAGAGAGATGGACTTTGTAAAGGGGTCAAGAACATCTGGTATTACTCTGCCAACCAGAAGAGGGTCCGTAGGCATGATATAAAGAAATTTGAGGAAATAAGTAAAACAAGCACTGAAATAGGAAAAGAAACCAAGAAAGTTTTATTTCTATATTTTCATGAATATGTGACTCGTATTCAAGAAGGAGGATGGCTATTTATACTATACTCTGAATGCGCGCGCATAAATATCTTCCTTTTAACAAACGTAACATCAACAGGTTCTGCTTCCATTGCATGTTTGTTATTGTGCCTTTTTGAGATATTATTCAACAATTTATATGTTGGCTATATGACCCGTCGACTGGATTCCTCTTTCTCACTTTTAACTGTAAAGCGGAGGGGACCAATTTCTTTTATTCGATTTCACAAGTCCGCACTTGAAACGGGGACAAAATTAGGTAAGTTTATGACTTATAGTAACAATTTCCTTAGTAAGTTGTATACGTTACAAATTATTTTCGTATTTTAAATTAATACACGAGCAATAGCGATTGAGAATGTTGGTTTACAAATACAGACACACATAACTCAGAAAGATCAGAAGGCGCCTTAGTTAATGGTGCCATTTGCTGAAATATTGTAAATGGTGAAATCTTCAATCAATTTGTTTCAAGGGTTAAGTGTCGTCTTGAGTTGCTAGTTGATTGCCTTGACTTGATCTAGCATATAAATAAGAATATAAAGTTTGAGAGATAAGAAAACAAGAATTTATAGCGATTCATGCTCAACTTAAAACTACGTCCGGAATTTATAGAGTTGCACTGTGATAGATGAAAAGTATATATATCCTTGAGAGTAAGATTTTGGCTTTGTTCATTTCACCGATTCAAGTTTTCTACAGTAAAAAGCTTTCAGAAAATGTAACATCTAACTTTTTCTGCTACAGTAAAAAGCTCTCAGAAAATATCACATCTCAACTCGAATTGAAAACTCGAATCTGCAAGTGAACGAAGCAATAGTCACAGGAATGATCTCCCATTTATATTATAGGATATATTATATGGTCTTGTGCTTTGCGATTTTCATACTTTCTTCAGTACGAATTTTTAGAAAGATTTCTCACGAAAGTTTCTCTTACCCTTACTCCCAGTTTCTTAAATTGCAAAATTTGTCAGAAAGCTCTCGAAAAGCTCAGCTTGGAACGTGAATTTCCGACGCCAACTCCGCCGGAGGTGACAATAATTGTGAAAAGTCGTCGGGAAATCCATATCTTTAAAATATCGTAACATTGTTGCTTGACCTCCTATTTGGGCAATTCTTCTTCCTAGAAACTCAGCTGTGTGATCAGGTGAGGGAAAAAAAAACCCACCCCATGCATGATGCACCATTTCAACTCTCGTTGGAGCTCTTTATTTGATGTAGCTCGATTACACTTCATTTCCAAAATATTGTCTTCACAATGGCGGTTTGTCTATTCCAACTTGGTCAAACCCCCAAAAACCCAAAACCCCATGTTAGTTTCTTTGATACGCGAGATGGCAGAGTTTGGTCAAGTCGCCGTTTGATGTAGGTATCAGTTAGCTAGCTAGCTGCACTGCCACCACCAATATGAGCGGTGAGGTGCAATGAACATAACCTCTCGAGAAGGCCTCATTTACTCCGGCAGATTTGAATTTTCAATTTAAACTAAGATATGACATTTTTTGAGAGCTTTTAACTATAGCAGAAAAAGTTAGATTTGATATTTTTTAAGAGTTTTTAACTGTAGAAATCTAGATCTGAAAACTCGAATCGGTAAAATGAATGAGGTCTTAATTTGCAGTCCAAATCTATCTTGTTTTAGATTGAATAAATCTGAGCTGACCACGTCTTTTGAACTCTAGACATGACAAATTAAAGCTGGAGGGACATGATGTTCCATTGTCATACCAGATCAAGTAGTGTTTGTGCGATTTTCCGAACATCAACTTCCCGGGATCGGGAAAATCCCGCATCAAGTAGCCACACATGCTGCGATGTGCCATTGTTCGTGGTTGGCGTTCTGGTCGTGTCCCAGGTTTCCCAACCTTTGTTTCACGATAAGATACCTACTTTTCACTCGTTTTGACAAAATATAAGGTGCAGTTGTTCATGCCCATTCTTCGAGTAAATTAATCCATTTTATTAATTTTGAATAATTTAATTTGGTTGCACATGGACTAAGGTGAAGCAAATCGTTGCAACAGATATCAAACTCAAGTTGCTTGTCGCTTGGGTTAAAAAGATTATGACTTTTTGGGTGACGTGGGCTTTTTTTTTTTTTTTTTTTTTTTTTTTTTTTTTTTTTTTTTTTTACTCTACACCTTATTTCTACTCCTAGCATGCTTTTCAATATATGTGCACATTTTCTACTTCATTTTAGTTTTCGCTGAGTGCAAAACTATTCATCAGTTTTAACTTACGCAACCCTTCTAATATAAAAGATAAAAGATAAGAAACGGACACAGAGAGAGAATCTGATCATCGAATGTCTAATTATATTGTAGCTTTCTGGCTTGACTTTTTCTTTTAGTGATCTTTCTTTTGTAACATTAGAACGTTACAAAAAGTTCTTTACCCAACTTTTTTCAAACAGTAAGCCAAAAATATTCGGTTTTTTTCTTTTTAACGTGCATCGCGCTTTCTTCTTAACTCATGCTTTTAGTTTTATGTTTTATCTTGTTTTGTTTTGCCAACAGAAAAGTTCTCGACTTTGTTTTTTGTCTTTCGAAACCTCCAGCACTAGTTCCTATTTGCCGTTGCGCATACGTTTGAGACCAAGAATCATTTAATAGAACCTAGTTCGCAAAAGCTTCCCATTCGTGTCAAATCAAAAGGCATACATTTTTGTTTTTTGTTTTTTTTTTTGCCAATCCAAAAAGAAAAGAAAGAAAAAAAAAAAGCTTATATTGCCTCTTCGCCGCTCCTTCAGCCACAGTTCGTGGTTCAGAACCTCCCAGAGTGCCGACTGTTGACTTTCACTTTTCAACGAATATGATTTTTAGCAATGGGATGATTCACAATACGTGCACCTTTATAAGTAAATTTAAGTCTTATTAATTTTACTAATTTGAGTTTTTAATTTTAATTTATTGTAGTTATAAATTTTCATAAAAAATCACACATAATTTTTATACTACAGTTAAAAATTCTCACATTCAATCACATTTTAATTTAAATTAAAAATTCAGATCGACCAACTAACGAAGCCTTAAAGTTGACATATATATTATATTAGTTAAATGCCAGGTGCTATATTCACGGGTTGTGTATGCCAGGTGCTATATTCACGGGTTGTGTATATGAGGAGCAATGTTGTATGTTACATCTGTGTGTTTAAGTTTTAGGCCCGTTTAATTCGCTGATTCGAATTGATATGTGATTTTATGTGAAAATTTTTTACTGTAACAAAAAAATTAGATGTGATTGTTTCTAAAAACTTTTTACTATAACCAAACTTAAATCGGTGAAATGAATAGAGCTTTAATTATCGTCCTATTTTTCTCTTATCGTTTCTTTCTAGTAATATAATGTTAGAGTTAACTACGTGTTACTGTCACATGGACGAAGGAAGAGGGGGGACAAAAAAAGTTTGGCTCTTATAACCTTATAATCAAAAAATGCACTTCGACTGAATATTGCATGTGCATAGACAAATAGAACATGCATTAAAAAAAAAAAATTGGCAAGCAAAATCAGACATAAAATTATTTACACAGTAAGTATGAAAAAAATACATAAACAGGCATATATATATATATATATATATATATATATAAAGAACTCTACAAGAACAAATTGGACAAAAGGTATTAATGAGAGAATAATGGTAACATTCAGTTAAATTAATTGAGATTAATTAATTTAATTCTATAGTTAGTATTAATTAATCTAGAATTAGTGAAAGAATTTCAGTTATAATTATAACGTAAAGGACATTTTCTTTTAAAAATAATTGTTTTGAAATTGACACTGTTATTCCTCGAATAGTTTTAAGTGTTGATAACTAATTTTTCAGAACATGAATAATGTGTTATTCCATACTCTATTTAAATTAGATTTTGAAGTCTAATTATCAAATTTGCCCAGAAAGTCTAAGCCTATTTTTCTTTTTTTCCTTTTCTTTTTCTTTCGTTTTCTCTTTTTTCTCCTTTTTCTCTCTCTCCCATGTTGGCTCTCTCTCTCCACGCCGGCCACCTACCACCGATGAGATTCCGGTGTCGTTTCGCGACACCGCCCACACAATCAGAAAGCTCTCGACGAGATGGACTCGTTGACATGCCACATGACCTCCTTTCCGCCGGAAACAGCCGCAATTGTCGACAAATGTGCGAAAACTATCAAAACCCATGGCGTCTAACCCGTTGATTCTTGCCGGAAAGTTGTCGCTGGAGCCGCCCATTTTGGCCTCCGCGCCTCCTCTCCGTTGTGCACTATTCCGGCCTTCGTTGATGACACTGTTGGTACCGTTGGACTTAGACGACGAAGTAGAGCAAGAAGCAACCCTCAGCCGCCCGAATCCGATGCCGTTTACCGGAGATCAGAGCTCATCATCGCCGTCGTTGGGTTGGATGTGGTTATGATAATCCAACCGTTGGATCGTCATGATTTTAGTGTCAAAACACTAAGAAGGAAGTGGGTAACAAAAGTCCTCAACCAATTTTGAGATTCTATAGCCAGAGAATCAAGATCTAAGCCGTCGGATTATGTCGAAGTTGGCAGTTTCAATCTATATAGTTAGAGGCCGAATTTGGTGAAAGTGATCACACTATGGAACTCAGAAGGGTCGATTTAGGGGTGATAGGACCCAAGACCACCGCAGAAATATGCTCCGGCAACTTCCGCCGCCACCATCAGTGGCCTTATTCCGGTGAGCTTCCGTTCAGCAGCCTCCCGACCTCCGTTCGTCGATCCGGGTCCATGTCTTGACTCATTTCGACGTGTTGAACGCAACGGTGACCTCTGTTTTGGCTAATTCCACTCCCTTGAAAAGTCTACCTGTATCGTGCAAGCAGATCGAGGCGAATCGAATGGATTCGTTGAAGCTCAGAGCAAGCCGTGGAGCTTTAAGAATAAGCGGTTGGACAACGTGAAGTTATCAGTAGACTAAATTACCAAGAGGTAAGATATTCTTACCGATGTCCTTATTAGCATGTTTTAAAGTGTTTTGGCCTTTGTAAATATTTTTAAAGATAAAATATGTTTGATAAAGAAAAGTATTTTATGACAATAGCTTGATTATTGTTATTGATCTCATAATGAATTGTTTTTGAAGTTTTAATGAATATTTTCTTAAGATAAGATATCTTGCGAACTGGTAAGCCCGTTGATGGCCTAGATAGGATATGAAGATCGTATCCTTGGGGGCAGAACCCGAAACCCGGACGGGCCACTATGGTGGTGTTTGGCCTTGCATTGGTCGTACGTAATTTATCATTAAATTACTTGATGGTTGCCTAAAATATGGAATTTAACTTTATTTACCTTTCAGTAAAAAGGTTGTTTGGTTCTGAATGATTCTTTCGAGTCTATATTATCATTATTTATTCAAATTTTATAAAGTATATCCTACTGGGTCTGTCGCTCATTTTTTCTCTATTTTCAATGTTTTAAACCCCCTCCAGAGTTAGCGGTTTAGATTTACAGCATGACAAGTGGATGCCAATGGATTGAAGGAGTGAGATTCAAAGAGGTACGTTTGTTTCGGATGTACACTTTTAATTCTGAGATGTACTGTATTTCTGTATATAAGTTGTATTGGTCGACATTGTCCCAGAGTTGTATTATTTTAAATTTTATAGAATGTTTTAAATATTGATTGTAAAAGAAATACTCCGGAGTAATATATTTTAATATCTATTTTGGTATTTGTATATTTTATTTTATTTTCATGAATTTTTTAATTAATCTAATTTAATTAAGTTAAAATTTAAATTAAACTCTAATAATCATGGCTCTATCCTTGGGGTCGTAACAATAATAGTTAAGGATTGCATTAAAAACTTTTAATAATAATCACGCACACCGTGAGCAATTAAGAACATGACTCGTGAGCAATTAAGAACATGACTATCATTGTGTTCATGTAGTACCATGAGGCTATTATTGGTGAATCTTAAAACGGAATAGATCATAGATTGGATCTAGAATCCACTAAAAGATGTTTCCGCATGTATGCATGGCACAATTTTCCTTCTATATATATTTCCTAAAACATCATATATATATATATATGATACGAATTATTAATTAATTTAGAAGAATATAATACTAATTAGTAGTCTATTAATATTAAAGTAGCTTGTTAGATCTTAATGTTATGCTTGATGTCCCAGATGACGTTGGAACACTGTCCGGAACACTAATTACTCAGTTTACTCTACCGATTAATTTAAACAACGCAGGAAACCAATAGTGCAAAAAATAAATGAACACACAATATAGTATCGCAGTTCGGTGCGCACACCTACTATGCGGGGCCACACCCAGACAGTAAACAGTTTCACTATGTTTTAAGAATTACAACCTTGACGGACTTAATCACTCAAGGACTCCCTTTTAAACTATGACGCCGCTGTGATGAACTCCCACAATGATACTGTTTAGCGTGTACCACACGTCTTCACCTTTCACTACTGAACTCCCTTCAGTTAATCAAACTTTCAACATTAAACACAAAACCACAGATTGTTCTCCTTAATCACTGTCTCTCTGTCACTAGACTTTTCTGTGGTCAATACACATTCTTTTTCTGCAGAGCCTCTTTCCATATAAAACAACTCCACGTATCTTCAACTTTTGAACCTGTGTTAGTTACCAAAAAATCCTCCTCAGCATTATCTACAACATCTCACCTTTTTTATTTTTCCTACCAAAACTCACAGATTCACCTTTCTTTTAAAATTCAATGAATCAAATCAGGAGAAAAACCAACAGCTGATCAAGGATGACCTCACAATCCATATTAGCTTAGCCTTATCTGATTTACCACAAGCTGATCTTCAAGTCAACAAATCTGATTTTCTACACAAAATTTGATCTCAAATTCAAACGACAACACCTTCTTCTTCTCCAAAAACAACTATCTAGATAATGTCTTCTAGAACCTAGTTTTTGAATATGTACAACCAAAAACTGTTTTGCCAACACAACCAATTAACAAAAACCTAACAATCTCCCCATTTGGCTGTTTTTGGCAAAACTAACCTTAACACACAAAAGTTCCAAATTGACAGACCGAACAAAAGAACACTAAAGCAAAAGGCTATACACATAAAGCTATACATATTCATAGTAACTACTCCCTCTTTTTGAATAAAACACGGCCAAACATACACAACCACATCATTTCATAGTAACTACTCCCCCTTTTTGAATAAAACACGGCCAAACATACACAACCACATCATTCTGAAGCAGACTCTGGTGCAGTTTCTGGAACAGATGGTGTAGTAAGTAAATCTGCCAGGAAGGCCGCAGTTTCCCTTTTTCTTTGAGCTATTTCCCTTTGTTCTTGCGTAAAGGCCTTCTCCTGCTTGATGAGTCATGCCAATTCCCTTTGTAGAAACAGAATGGTGCGTTGGTGCTGAACAGTAGCAGCAGTGTCACCTGATCCCGATGCAGTAGTACCTGTGACATTCCCAGAAACACTCTCCCCCTCAACTTCTCCTTGATTGCAATCATCCTCGCCCTGCACATCATTCACGTTCTTGCATTCTCTAAGCTTCTGACAGATTCTAATTGGCTTGGTGGGCGGTTCCAGCACATCCTTAGGAGTCCTAATTTTATGTTGAGTCATTATAATTCCATATACCAATGAAGGAAATGAGAGAGGTGGTTTTGATGAGGTGACTTCTGCATGGCTGACAATTTCTTCAAAAATGAGCCGACCAACATCAAATGGTACACCTGTTCCAATGAAATAGAGGACCTTGGCCAACTGTTTGTGTATACCGGTGGTGTGAAAGATGGGTAACTAATTCTCCACAGCAATCTTGTACAGAGCTGAGTATTTCAGACTCAAATCCGCAGCTGGGAAACTGGTTTCATTCTTCCATAGACATCAAACACCAGCGGTTAATTCCAAAATTACCTTGTCAAAGTCAACTTCAAGGTCTAAGGGCTCCACATGACTCTCAAAGAAATCATTGATCCCTGTCAGTGAGAAATTAAATTTTGTTCCACGCACTAGCACCTTGTGAAACGTGGCAGAGTGTGGGTCCTTAATCACTTTAAGCAGCTTGGAATAAAATTCCACCACAATATTTTTGATGAATGGTAAAATTTTAGACACAGTACCAAACAGTTTTTGTTTCTTTAAAAGTTAAACTATCCCTATCTCTTCAAATTCTTCCACATGCAACATCCTTTCAGAGTGAGTTTTTCTTTGTGACATCACATTCCACAAGGACTCATTACGAGTTAGACATGCAGTAGTAGGACTAGCAGACTTACCAGGATTTGAATACGTTAACCCGGCTCTAGTAGCTCGCTTTGGACACAATGGAACTTCTGAAGGCTTCGTCTGTTCCTTTGAGCCACCTGTAGACGACGACGTCTTCTGTTTCTTTGAGCTCACCTGAGATGAAGACTTCTTCTGTTTCTTTGAACCTCCTGGTGTTTTGGGTAAAGACTGACCCATATGGCCATCTAAATTCTCAGCATCTACCTGCTCCTCTTTGGGTTGAAACGAAGAGTCACTATCTTTAGGAACTGAGCGCTTCTTGGACGGTTGCACTGGAATTTCATCTGTAATTCGAGTGGGTGAGCGCGGTTTCAAGTCTTCAGGGTACACCAAAAACTGGGATTTCCAAGAAGGAAAACCAGGTCGTGGAGGAGCAATCATCAAGTCTGGCGGACTTTGTTCATCTTCGGCTGTGGTTGAGACATTGTCCTCGTCCGAAATGAGATGATGTTTCGAGGTGGTTGGAGAACCCTGTGAAGTAGCGAATACTAAATTGGAGGATGGAGAGGACTGGGTCGGTGGAGGAGAAGCTTCCCGTGAAGTGTCGGGCGTAGAAGTTTCTTCATCTCCTTGAGTTGTTGCAATTTGCGGCGTATGAATCACCATCTCCCAAGGCTGAATCACGGCAAGGGGTACCAGAGATATGTCGGTGGTCTGCGATTGGCGATTACGCGAAGCAGCAGACTTCCACTTTGGAGTTTTCTTCCTCGGAGGAGTTTCTGTGGCAGGGCGAGAAGGTCTCGTCATGACCGTAATTACACAATCTTGGATGGCTTTTCAGAATCGTTTAACTTCAGAATCTTCTGTAAGCCTTGAAGTTCTTCTTATGGACACCATTGTTATAGTGGAGAGAGAGCAAGACTTCGGCGATTTGGGAATTAGGGATTGCGAGAAGAAGAATGAATAGTGATTTCAGGAAGAATGTGCTGTTAAATACACGGAGGATCAAAATGCACTGTCATTTTTTTTTCTTTTTTTTTTACACAACACATATTCCCAGAGCCGATCTTAGAGACTCAAACCTGACTGAATCTAATGCCTTTGTGAAGATATCAGTCAACTGTTTTTCTATTGCAACATACTCCAAGCTAATCAGTTTGCGTTCCACCAAGTCCCGAATGTAGTGATGGCATATATCAATATGCTTTGTTCTTGAGTGTTGAACCGGATTCTTTGATATGTTGATGGCGCTCAAATTATCACAGTACACAGTCAACAGTTCTTGTGGAATTCCATAATCACGCAGCATTTGTTTCATCCACACCAGTTGTGTGCAACAGCTTCCTGCAGCAATATTTCAGCCTCAGCAGTAGATAATGAGATTGAGTTCTGCTTCTTACTATGCCAAGAAACCAGATTATTTCTGAGATAGAAGCATTCTCCAGTAGTACTCTTCTCATCATCAACACTGTCTGCTTAATCTGCATTACTAAATCCAACAAGACTAGAATTAGTATCATTTGAGTACCAAATACCATAGTCAGTTGTTCCACTAACATAGCGAATGATCCTTTTGACAGCTGTTACATGTGACTCCTTTGGACTAACTTGATATTTGACACACACCCTAAACACTGTAACAAATGTATGGTCTACTAGCAGTTAAGTAGAGAATACTCCCTATCATACTTCTATAGACACTAGGATCCACAGCAATGCCACAATCATCCTTTGTTAACTTGTCATTTGTTCCCATTGGTGTTCTCACGTGTTGAGACTGTTCAAGGCCAAATTTCTTCACAAGATTCTGAGCATACTTGCTTTGTGAAATAAAAATGCCATTTTCTAACTATTTTATCTGCAACCCCAGAAAGTAACTCAACTCACCAACCATACTCATTTCAAATTCCTTTTTCATTTGATTCACAAATTCATCCACCTTGGCTTGTGAGGTAGAACCGAAAACAATATCATCCACATATATCTGAGCTATAATGATTTCGGTGTTAAACTTCTTGATAAATAGTGTCTTGTCAACTCCTCATCTTGTATACCCATTCTTTTCAAGAAAGTCCGTCAAACGTTCATACCATGCCCTCGGAGCTTGTTTTAGACCATATAAAGCCTTCTTGAGTCTGTAAACATAGTATGGATGTCCTGGATCCTCAAAGCCTTTTGGTTGTTCCACAAAAGATTATTCATTCAAGCGCCCGTTTAGGAAAGCACTTTTCACATCCATTTGGTGTAACTTGAACCTCATCAAACATGCCATGGCCAGCAGTAATCAAATGGACTCAAGTCGTGTGACCAGAGCAAATGTCTCATTAAAGTCAATCCCTTCAATCTGAGTGTAACGTTGAGCTACAAGCCGAGCCTTGTTTATGGTGATATTCCCATTCTCATATGTTTTATTTTTGAAAATCCACTTTGTTCTAATAACATTGGAATCCTTTGGTCTGGGAACTAACACCCAAACATCATTTCTCACAAATTGTTCAAGCTCTTCTTGCATTGTATTTATCCAGTACTCGTCTAGCAGAGCTTCCTTAACATTCTTTGGTTCAATTAGAAAAGTATAGCAGACATACCTTACCATCTCTCGGTAGTTAATTCTTGGCTTGTCTCTGGTGCGTATTCCTTCTTCTATTCCGCCAATTACTTCCTCAGCTAGGTGATTTTTCTTGATTCTGGATGACGGTTCTCTGGTAATCTGATCAGCTGCATTTAGACCTTCTACCTCTTGCTCTGGCAACTGCGTCTCAGATGATGTCCCAACATCATGTGTAACTTCATCAGCAACATTATCCTCCACATGCCATTCCTCAAACATCTTGTTGCCTTCTTCAGATGACCTGTATATCTCATCATTTGTGATTCTCTTTGATTCATCATTAAAGTTATCAATCACCACATTTATGAATTCCATAATCGTTTGAGTCCTTTTGTTGTAGACTCTATATGCATGACTAGTAGGAGAGTATCCAAGGAAAACTCCTTCATCACTTTTTGCATCAAGCTTTCCTCTTGGTTCTCGATCCTTTAGAATGTAACACACACTTCCAAAAACATGAAAGTAGCTGAGGTTTGGCTTCATTCTCTTCCATATCTCATACGGAGTGTTTCTTGTTTCAGGTCTGAAATAAACCCGATTTACTATGTAACATGCAGTATAAACTGCTTCTGCCCATAATCTGTATGATAAGCATTTAGAATTCAGCATGACACGAGCCATTTCTTGAAGCGTTCTGTTATTTCTTTCAACAATTCCATTTTGTTACAGAGAATTCATGAGCAATGCCATGCTTATTGCAATATTCAACAAATATTGTGTTTTCGAACTCCCTGCCATGATCACTTCTAATTCTCACTATCTTCCAAATACTGCAGTTTTTCTCCCTTTGAACCTTACTGCACAGATTCTGGAACACCTTAAAGGTATCTACTTTCTCCCTAATAAAGTCAACCCATGTAAATTTGGAAAAGTCATCTACACACACAAATATATACTTTCTTCCACCAATGCTTTCAACCTGCATGGGACCCATAAGATCCATGTGAAGTAGTTCGAGTATCTGTGTTGTGGTTATGAATTGTACCACCTTGTGTGTCACCTTTAACTACTTCCCAACTTGACATGGTCCACATACTTCTAGTGGAATTGATCCAAGTTTCGGCACTCCCCTTACTGCCCCAGCATCAACTATCTTCTTCAAGTTTCTGTAATTAAGATGTCTGAGCTTTTGATGCCATACCTCGATTTCTTCTTTAGTGGTTTTGAAACACGAGAGTGGATGGATCAACATGTAACAATTATCCGACGATCTTGATCCTTCCATCACACAGTTTTCTTCCTCATCCAACACACGACACTTATTTTTGGAGAAACTTACAAAGAGTTCTTGATCACACAATTGGCTAATACTTATGAGATTGGCCTTCAATCCTTCCACAAGTAACACATTCTTCAGCTTTGGTAATCCATCAACATCTAGAGTTCCTCTCCCAAGCATTCTCCCTTTAACACCGTCACCAAAAGTCATGTGTCCATCAGTCGAACTTTTGAAATTCTTTAGAAAACTTCTTTCACCAGTCATATGCCTAGAGCATCCACTATCAAAATACCAAGAGTTGGTAGTACTCGCTTTCAGAGATGTGTAAGCCGCATGACAACTTAAGTCAGATTTCCTCACCCACACCTTACGTGTACTTCTGTTATCTCCATTAATCTTCCTCCTTGGTGTCTGTCTTGCAACATTTGGTGAATTTAGATGCATACCTCGTTTTAAGGCATTCAGGTACTTGTAACACCGTGGCCGGATGTGTCCTGGAAAGTTACAATAGTAGCAAATAGGAATGAATGTTTTTTGTTGTGAGCGAGCATGGATAATGGTCTTGGAGTGAGGGATTTTTGTTTCAGCCTGAGTCTTTTCTTTGACAAAGACTGACTTGGATGACTGACATTCTCCACTGTAGCCTAGTCCAAAGTGGTCATGACTGGATTTTCCCATAGATAAGATGTGATCTAATTTTGCAGTACCGATATTCATCATCTTCAAGGTCTTCTGAGTACGTTCAAACTATGCATTAGCTTCCTGCAGTCTTTTTCTCATTTCAGCAATCTTGGACTCGTGCCTCATCTTTAGATCTTCCTTTTCTTGTTCAGCATCCGCCAATTTATTCTCAAGTGACTTGTTCAACTTGACCACCTGAATCCATTTGTTGAACATTGATTCATAAGCCTCCTGAATAGTCTCTTGTGTCAGTTCTTCATTATTGCTGAAACTTTCTGAATTAGAGAGATATCCGTTTTCTTCTGGTTTTACTTCCTGTATTACAGATGATGTTCCAACATCGTTTGTGACACGATCTGTGACACTGTTGTTGGGAACATCCTGATATACATTGAAAGCAACACGATTGTTCACATGATCTTCATTTTCCTGGCTGCCATCAGATTCTTCATCGCTCTATGTCATATTGAATGTCTTCTTCTTCTTCTTAAGGGTATTTGCACATTCCGATTGGATGTGTCCATATTCGTCACACTCTCGACACTGGATGCCTCAGTTTCATGTCTTGGATTCTGAGTTGCTTACAACATCTGTATTCTTTTGAAAGTTGTTAAATTTGCCATAATTTGGAGTGAAACCTTTCCCTTTAACTCGTTTCAGAATGCGATTGAAATTCTTTGTCAAAAGAGCAAACGATTCTACCAACACTTATGGATCTCCTGTATCTTCTTCCACTGTTGGTTTATGCAGTTTTGCTTGAAAGGCAGTTTCTTTCTCCTGCTTGTCCTGGTCCAGATTCATTTCAAATGTTCTCAATGATCCCATCAACTCATCAAGTGTCATAGTTTGAATGTTTTTTTGCCTCCTTAATAGCTGTGACTTTGTAAGCAAATCTCTGTGGGAGTGATCTCAGAGTCTTGTTGACAAGTTTTGCTTTGGAGATTTTTTCACCAAGAGCAAAAGATTCATTAGCTATATCACATAATCGTGAATTAAATTCAGAAATAGTTTCAGTTTCATGCATTCGAAGAGTTTCAAACTTGGTTGTGAGCATATCCAATTTTGATTGTCTGACCGCAGCTGTTCCTTCATGAGCCACCTCCAGAATCTCCTATGCTTCTTTTGCCGATTCACACGTGAATATCATCTTGAATTGATTAACATCAACTCCATTGAATATTGCATTGAGTGCACGTGAGTTGTAATTGGACAACCTGTCTTCATCAGTGCTCCATGACTCTTCAGGCTCGAGAATCTCCTTTCCTTTTCTAGATGCTTCCATCCGATCAGGATTGCACGCCATGCTCTTTCATCTTGAGCCTTGATGAAAGCCTTCATCCGAGCATTCCAATAAGAATAATTTGAGCCATCGAGTAGAGGTGGACGCGATACTTATCCTTCTTCCTTCAGTAGGTCCATCTTAGACGTGGCAGATCAATTTCTCCAAGATCTCACCGAACTTCTGGTTAGTGAACCTCTCTGATACCACTTGTTAGATCTTAATGTTACGCCTGATGTCCCAGATGACGTTGGAACACTGTCTGGGACACTAATTACTCAATTTACTCTACCGATTAAATTAAACAACGCAGGAAAACCAATAGTACAGAAAATAAATGAACACACAATATAGTATCGCAATTCGGTGCGCACACCTACTATGCGGGGCCACGCCCAGACAGTAAACAGTTTCACTATGTTTTAAGAATTACAACCCTGACGATCTTAATCACTCAAGGACTCCTTCCTAGACTATGACGCCGCTGTGATGAACTCCTACAATGACACTGTTTAGCGTGTACCACACGTCTTCACTTTTCACTACTGAACTCCCTTCAGTTAATCAAACTTTCAACATCAAACACAAAACCATAGATTGTTCTCCTTAATCATTGTCTCTCTGTCACTAGACTTTTCTGTGGTCAATACACATTCTTTTTCTGCAGAGCCTCTTTCCATATAAAACCACTCCGCGTATCTTCAACTTTTGAACCTGTGTTAGTTACCAAAAAATCCTCCTCAGCATTATCTATAACTTCTCACCTTTTTTATTTTTCCTACCAAAACTCACGGATTCACCTTTTTTTTTTAAATTCAATGAATCAAATCTCCTCAGGAGATAAACCAACAGCTGATCAAGGATGACCTCATAATCCGTATTAGCTTAGCCTTATCCGATTTACCACAAGCTGATCTTCAAGTCAACAAATCTGATTTTTCTGCACAAAATTTGATCTCAAATTCAAACGACAGCACTTTCTTCTTCTCCAAAAACAGCTATCTGGATAATGTCTTATAGAACCTAATTTTTAAATATGTACAACTAAAAACTGTTTTGCCAACACAGCCAATTAACAAAAACCTAACAGGAAGCATGTACAGAAAGTATAGGATCCCCGATTCCATTTCTCACATTTTGCCGCAACTGTTGACGGGTACTTATCTCTGCATTTCTTCTTATAAATTGCATTCCTGTTACATGATCGATGATCCTTTAAGAACACTTCTTTTAAGCCGTCAACTGCATGCATATATATATATATATATATGTCGTGTAATATTATGTCATTTAAATAGCAATTAATAATTTAAAACTGCAAATAATTAATATGATATTAAATTTAAAAATGATAAATAAAACCTATGTAATTATTTTTTAGAAGAAATAAAAATAGATTGTCAAAATTAATTATTAGAACTTTTACGGTTTTTTAAATTATTAGATTTAGCATAGCACGTTAATTTTTCATACAACAACGATATACTTGCACCAATGGCCCTTCTCCACAAACTTTTTGAGGACTTTTTTCAACATAATGTCCTCTAGTTTCCATTGGCTTTGGATTGTTGGGGAAAATTACCTGATAGCCCTTTATCAAAATTATTACTGTATTTTTAGTTAGGTTGGTTAAAGCATATAATTCGATAAAGTTCTAAAATTAGCAACAGACAGAGTATTAGTCTACAAAATAAAATCCATCCACCTACAGAAACTAGGGGAAAACTTCAACACTAGCATTATTAATTTTGATAAAGTAGGGGAAATATACTTTTCAATTACATAACATTTTTTTATTATTAATTATATATAGTACTGCCGGAAAAATGGATTCGGCAGAAAATACTAATTAATTTGACCTGAATATATGAAGAACATAAACAATAGAATGAGGATCAAGAAATTTATTGTTTTCTGACGTTCGGCCATGCCTGGAACAACACAACGAGGACTATTGAAGTTATTGGTTAAGGTACCCGTTCGGTTCGCTAATTTGAATTTTTAATTCGAGTTGAGATGTGATGTTGTGTGAGAACTTTTTACTGTAACAAAAAAGTTAGATGTGACTGTTTCTGAGAGTTTTTTACTGTAGTAAAACTCGAATTCTAAACTCGAATTCTAAACTCGAATCAACGAAAAAAATGGGACCATAGTTGGACAAATAATCATTTTAGGAATAAGATTACACACACACTTTTGTACTTACCTACGTATAGGGTAACTCCAGATTTATATTATTGTTTGTACTGAATCAAAACTAGCTATTAAATATATACCGGATCATGAAAGTTCCCTAAGGACAAAAAAAAAAAAAAAAAAATTATCAGATGAAAGGAAAAGTCCACGAAGAAGAACGAAACACATTAGCGGTTTAGAAAAGCCAAATAGCATTTTCTAATATTATTTGTTATCATCAAACGTCCAACTTATGTTCTATATATATATATATATATATAGAGAGAGAGAGAGAGAGAGAGAGAGAGAGACCTACATGACCCTCCAGTTTAAAGAAAAGTCATTTTGTTGTAAGCTCCTAAGCCACCCAGACTCAAATTTATAAAATAAAAAAGAAAAGTTTTATTGTTCCACGCCACCCGTTTAGGAGTCAGAATGTATTGTTCCACACAAAACTTTTTAGGAAAGAAAATAACGTTAATCAGACCAAGTAATTATGCTCATAAGCATAAATAATGCCAACCCGGATCGCAAATTAATCTTCACAAAAATCTCCCCAACTGAAAAAAAAACCCCCACATTCAATAAGACCAGAACTACCAGCACTATCACTTGGGTTTTTAGATAACTGTTAAAAGATTAGTGCAGATGAATAGGTTTTTAAACTACGTACTTTTAAAATGGCCAGAAATCGGGTCATGTTATTTTGTATGATAATCACTTAATTTTTTCCTATTTAGTAATAACAAATTGGGTTAATTTCACAAATGGTTCTTGAGATTTATAATTTCAATTTCACTTTGATCCTTAACTTTTAAAACGTCACACGATTAGTTCTTGGGGTTTTACTTTATTTCAATTTCAATGTATCTGTTAACTATATGTGTTAAATATTTAACAGAAAATATCTAAATTATGAACCAAAATTGAAAAATTTTAAAATTCAGGGACCATCTATAGAAGTTAACTTTTATTTTTTTTATTGTTTTAGTCCCTCTGCTTTAGATGTTTCTAATTTCAGACTTTAATTTTTATAGATTCCGTCAAATATATAACACTTAATTAACAGAAAAATCAAAACTGAAACAAAATAAAACATAAGAAACCAATTGTGAAACGCTTTAAAAGTCAACGTCCAAAATGATTTGAGGATAAACCTCATTAATCTAAACAAATTTACAGTCTTCTTCGTGGCTTCTCGACCTCTTGACCGTCCTTGCTATTTTTTTCCCCTTCAGTTCTACTTTAGCCCAAAATCCCCTTCATTCGACCTTTTTGGGCTATGGCTTCCTTTTCTTTATAAGGTTGGAGATGAAGAAACATAGAATGGAGACCAAAAATTAAATCGACCTCAAAAGAGGCATGCAAGGGATATCTATACGACTAGATATAGGTAATTTAATAATTGAAAATTTTCAATTAGTGCCACATGTGTTAGATTTTTATAGCCAATCGAATTTTGACAATTACATTAATGCAACATTTGAACAACCAAGATACTATTTTGGAACTAAAATTAATGTTCTATATTTATATTTGGACAACGGTTCATTGCATTTTGAAATGCTTCAGAAACAACATATCCTCCATCGTCTGTGTGTAAGAGATATGATCATCTTCTTGTTCATCAGAGATAGTCACACTGGCCTCTCCAACACCCATCTTTTTATTTATTTTTTAAATATGAATGACGAGAGATGATAACTGATATCAGATTTTACTAATACATTGGCACCTATTAGAAAGATCATCTTATACTAAATTTCCAATTCCCAAACTCAAATATTATTAAGAATAAAATGAAAGGATTCTAACCTCTACTTAACGATCAGATTGTCTCGATGAAACGTCATCGGTTGTTGATTCTATAATCTTTCATTAATGGAAGTGAGGATATTGAATGTTGTTTCTTCTTCGAGAGAGTTTTCTCTAATATATATTCTGTTGTTTCTAGCATATTCTAGAGAAAATCAACAACATTTTGATGCCTTAAGTTTCAGCATTTTAAGTGGATCATCAATCTTAGTAAAGTTTTTATTTTTACTCTTTCTCATGCGCTTCTCCCGCTGATTTGAATTAAGTTGTGATTATATATGTATGTATGTATTTGTGTGTGTGTATATATATATATATATATGAAAGTAAATTAACCAAGAAGAGGTACTGCTCATAAGTACTATGAATTAATCGTAATGCAGCATCTTTCACTATTTTTTTGTTTTTTGTTTTTTTTATATTTTTTGCAATCAGTCCTGTTGCTCTAGCTAATTGTTCACCTTTTCTAAGTGTGATTTCTATGTTTTGTATGGCCGTGCCTAAGAGCATATAGCTTGAAATAGATTCTTCTTTTTTATCAATTTAAACCCATTTCCAACCCATTTCCAAACTGTACAAACTTCTTCTAAAGTATACGGCTTTTTGTTTTTGTTTTGGTTTTGTTTTTGTTTTGGTTTTGTTTTTGTTTTTTTGCTTTTTTGTGTGTGTGAAATAACATCTTTCTCTATTTATTAACGTACGTGATATCCTACTGACTAACACTGGAGAAATTTACAAATAAACCCACATGATTTAGGAGATATGTAGTTTATGGATTAGAATCATGTGATTAGAATTATTTTTTATTTACGTGTATTTTTTGTGAGAAAAAATACTGTAATGAACTATGAACTATAATTCAAATAATGATTTTAATTCTCCAACCAAACATTCCCTTAGTTTTTTGTCTCCGTAAACACCATCTTGGCTATTTAATTACGTAGTGGTTAATCTAACATGATGGCAACGATGTGTGTATATATAGGTACACTTGAAATTGAAGATACAACATATATATATATATATATATATGATATAATATGAAGTGGTTATTTCACCCTTCTTCAATTCTTGCATGATATAAATTACCAAGCGGTTACTAAAGTGGATGACGGCTATATAATTATTTTATCTTCTAATAGCAGTCCTTCCACCAGGACCGCTTTCTTTCTTGGTATTGAAATAAACAGCAGCAACTGGCAATCCTAGATTGTAAATCTGAGCAAAATCTCTGGTGTTGAAGTTCTGGCGCGTACACTGTTTGCCTTCCGAGTTGCCGGAACAACACGAACACATACCGGTGAATCCCCACGGTTGGTCGTGGACTTTCATAGCACACCACCTCCTGGCCTACAACAATTAATATTTAAAACCCGTTTAGTTCGTTGATTCGAGTTGAGATGTGACTTTATGTGAACAATTTTTACTGTAACAAAAAAGTTAGAAGTAATTGATTCCGAGAGTTTTTTACTGCAACAAAACTCGAATTCTAAACTTGAATTGGTGAAATGAACGGGGGCTTAACCTACCATTTCAATTAATTATACTAAATAGATTAAACTAATGCCTCGTTCACTTCGCGGATTCGAGCTGAGATGTGACATTTTCTGAGAGCTTTTCACTGTAGCAGAAAAAGTTAGATGTGATATTTTCTGATAACTTTTTACTGTAGAAACCTAAAATTGAAAACTCGAATCGGTGAAATGAACGAGGCATAAGGAATCAAACTAATTTAAACTGAGACTCATCTTCTAATAACTAATAATTCAAACTCCAAAATAAAAGATAACTACTAATCTAATCTTAAATACTAGGGATAAATAAATACAAACTAATTTAAATTTAAATACAACCACATATAACGAAATGCGCTTCTTTTGTTGGAGTAATTTCTTTTTTCTTTTTAATAAAAGAGAGCAACTAGTATATTAACTAATAAACATCTTTTTTTTTTGTTCTCATTTTTTGGAAGCGTGTTCGTTCTTTTTCAGAAGGAAGAAACTATGATAAAGAATGGCTGCGATGAACCAGGTAATACTTATTAACGTATACATATTGAGGTGCAGTTAATGACGAATAGGTGAAACGACATGTAATAGTGTAAATTTGAGGTTTGGCTCATGTATTTATCTAATATATTATATATCTAGATATGTATATAATATATATTTATATGTGTGTGTATATATATATATATATATATATATATAAACGGGTGGAAATAGTTAACTACTTACCGAACCCAACTCCGGTGGTTGCTGGAATATCAATCACCAACCTGAAAGGTCATTCAGAAACATTAGTTTGGAATTCCATCTTAGGACCGATATATATTTTATGTTCACAGAAAACATTGAAAATAATGACGAGTTCAAATGTTTTACTACTATACGTCTCGTAATTACTTCATGGCCCTCAAAGGAAAAATCAGGATATATAGGGATATGTATCGTACCAATGCAAGTATTCCCTTTGGCTTGGGTTACTTGGGCTAGGAGCTTCAGGATCAACCATAAGCTGCAGAATATGTATTTTTATATGAATAGATTTATACATATATATAGAGAGAGAGTATTAGAAGTAGTAAAAATGGAACATACAAGAGCCAAATCTAACTAGCTCAAAAATGAAAATATTGTTGGTTTATTAATGCTTTTAAAAAGTTAAGTCTCCGTTCATTTCACCGATTTGAGTTTTGCTACAGTAAAAAGTTCTCAGAAACAATCATATTTAATTTTTTTTCCTACAATAAAAAGCTCTCACATAAAGTCACATCTCAACTCGAATCAGCGAACTAAACGGGTCCTAAGTTATCGAAGGAGGTGGGTCAACAATAATATAATATCTTATTTAACAAAAAAAAACACAAATTATTCAGTATTAATATATGAAGGAACTATATATATATATATATATATGTAATGTAATGGTACCAAAGTGTAGAAGTGTCGGAGATCATCTCCACCAATATCAACTCTAGGTTGGTTGAGGACTTGTGAAGGTTTCAGCTCACAACCATTGTTGACCAACTAATTACCATAAGTCACCCTAAGAGATATAGACTTTGTGAAGTCGTCCAAAACATCATCTATTACTCTGCCAACTACAAGAGGGTCCGTAGGCATGGTGTGTGTAAAAGCTCAAAAAAAAAATATTAAAAAAAAAACAAGTACTATATATATACTATTAGCTTGTGAATTGCTCATATGCATGCAAACCAATTAATGGCTATTTATACTATTATATTAGAAACCCCAAAAAAAGAAAAAAAAAAGAAAAAAAGAAAAAAGGTGTTTTAGTTATCGGAGTGCTGAATATTTTTTAGCTTCTGTAACATCAATAGGTTCTGCTTCCATCGGCTGTTGTCGATTCATATGAAATTCCTTCACATGACTAACTGTAAAGTGGATCAGTACTTCATGTGCATATTTTGGTCCTAAGGTATCTTTTCCAAGTTTACTGCTTTTGATCGGTTGCAACATGATGTCATCTCTTATGAAAATGAGAAAACAAGGGAAAACCCCTTAAATAGGTACCCCTATCTATTTCTAACCCCCAAAAATTAATTCATTGATCTCTACCTTTTTATAATTAAAATAATGAAAATAGTTAAATTAAACATTTTTAAATTTTAAAGTTACCCTTAATGGCCTATTAGTAAATTATAAGATATGCCAGCGGCCTCCCGTCTCCTGACAGATTACATCAGCTGGTGGCTGGTCTCCAGTCATAACCTGACAAGTTATAATCCATAACCTGATAGATTACACCGGCCACCAACGGGACACCGGCGAGGCTCTAGCTATAACCTGACAAATTACACCAACTGTCTCCGGCCATAACCTGACCAATTACGATCCATAACCTGATAGATTACACCGGCCACCGGCGGATCTCTGGTCGGCTACCGGCCCTATTCTATCAGGTGATCTATAACCTGACAGATTATGCAGGTCGCCGGCGCCGGCCATAGTCTATCAGGTTATGATCTATAACCTGACAGATGTCTCGAGAGAGAGAAGAAAACAGAAACAAAAAATGAAAAATGACTTAGAATTTATTTTTGTGGAATTTTAGGGTTATTTTATTTAGGATTTTTGTGTTTTAAGAGAGAAAATATTTTGAAGAAAAAGAATTAGAGATTGAAGATTGAAGATTGAAGAGTCAAGCTTGTAGACTGCGATACCTCCATATGTGTTTCCTTCTAATTTTCCTTTTTCTTATATTTTTGTAATTTAAGATGTTAGAACCCTTATTTTATTTTATTTTAATTATGTTTTAGTTTTTCTTGCTAGGCCTATGATGTATCCTGATATTTTAATTTATTTTATTTGAATTATTAATTTTTATTTTTTAAAATTGAGTATTCTACACTATTCTTAATACTTTTAATTAATTAATCACTAATTAAATAATTTATTAAATATTTTAGAATAAGTTGTAGACCCGCTCAATATTTTCTTAATCAGCGTCAGTATTTTGAATATATGTGTACGTGGAGAATGCGCAGGGGGTCTCTCTTTATTTTGAATATTTTCTCAACCATCTAATAACGTTGCTGTTGCTGATCAATTATCAAAAAAAAAAGAAATGGTTGCTGATCTCATCAGCCACATGTCTAGGATTTATTGGTTAAGTGCAAGAGGACGCGACGTGGCGCGTTTCTGTTCGGCGAGAATCGAGGCGCACAGGAAGCAATTGTGGAGTAGCACGGGATCCGGCATTCACCTGTGGATGCTCATCCACGCTGATTGATACGCTCGGAGTAGAGAGAGTCTCACACTCGCTGATCGAACCATCCAAGAAGCTGATCAACGGATTTACAAGCGAGTTTCTCGGCGTCTGGGCTCTGCGAGTGTGGGGCTTCTATTCCGGATTATGTTAAGACTTTTTAATTCAATTTGTCATCCTAATTTGAGCTCCAAAATTGCAATCTTCACCTAATTTAGACACAGATGAGGATTAACTAAATAATTAGACAGAAAAACTAAATAAAATCAACTAAAATAAAATAAAACTAGACTAAAAATTAAATAAAAACGAATAAAAATCTCGAGAATAAAGCTAAATTAAAGATAAATTAAAAGTAAAAATAACTCTGTTATATAGAGTTATCAAGGTGGTTTTATCAGCCTTTGAGATTTGCAGCGTGTCTATATTTCTATGCCGATTATTAGTGGCGTTAATGTTATAAGTCTCTAAGGCCTCGTTCATTTCACCGATTCGAGTTTTCAGTTTTAGGTTTTTACAGTAAAAAGTTCTCAAAAAATGTCACATCTAACTTTTTCTGCTATAGTGAAAAGTTCTTAGAAAATGTCACATCTCAACTCGAATTAAAAACTCAAATCCACGAAATGAACAAGTCGGTCAATCAAGAGTGTCCAACGAGCTATTACTTAAAGTGCCGTGTTCAAGTTTTAGTATACCTATTTACTTTTTCTATTGTCATATTAGAACCATCATGATAAAAGGAATTCACGTGGATAGAAGAAAATCATGTCACCAACGTAATCATAACTCGAAAAGTATTCCAACATTATCCTAAATATTAGGAAAAAGAATATCCAGGGCATACACAACAAAATAAATAAATAAATAAATAAGGGAAAGCTTTTGTGTCAATTTAAGAACTAATTTCAGTCCATGCATTTCTCAAAGATGAAGAAAGATCTAATATTTGTTAACAACAACTTGGTCGCCAACAAAGAATCACATCAAAGCAAAGCACTTCAACCAATATTTCTAAAAGCCGATCAGATACATACATGGCTTTGAAAACCACAGCAAAAGAATAAAGTTGTTGCATATATGCCCATGTCGTTCTATTCTATTTTAGCTAGGGTTTTGTTTTTCATTTTTGGGCTAAACTATAAGCCTTGCCTTACCTTTATAACGACACGAAATCACAAGTACAACGTTGGCAATAACTGGCAGAACGTATAAGTTTCGAATACGAGATGAATTGGGGTATTCTACAAGTTCAACCCCCTAAACTTATAAGGGTTTAACAATTTGTTCTCTGAACTTTTAATTTTAGTAAGTTGTTCATTAACTTATAAAATTATTATAATATGCCATATTTTAACAATATTATGTTAAATTATTGTCAAGAAAGCACATTTGATGAAAACTTCTAACATCACAATTAAAATGCAACACAAATATTTTAATTCTTAAACTTTTAATCCCTTAAATTTGATAAAAAGTTTGAGCATTGGGCACATCGCAATAATTTTATAAGGTTAGAGGGTTGAGTGTCAAAACTAAAAATTTGGTAGGCAATTCGTTTAACCACGATAAGTTCAGGGGTAACTATGCTGAAAACTTAAAAATAAATTAGAAGTAAATAGAATATGATAAACCGAGCATAATGTGTACTAATATCTTCATAACTGAGGGTGACAATTTGTGTTAGTGGGTCATGTTCATTTCAACCCGTTTATTAATCGTGCCAGAAAATATCAACCCAAACACGACCTGTTTATTAAACGTGTCAAAAATGTCAACCCAAACACGGCTCATTTATTAATCGTGTTAATCGTGTAAACCCGTAATACCCGTTTAAATTAATATATTGAATAAATAACTAATATAATAATGACTTATTTAACATGGTCAAGACAAGTTTAACATATTTATTGGTCAATTTATCTTTTCCTTTAAGAAAAATAAATGAGTTTTACCTACAAATATTAAAATTCACATTATTTGTATTTAATATGTCATATAAACTTTCATGTTATATCACATATCATTATATTACAGATGACACATATAATTAATCGTGTCAATTCGTGTCACTTCGTATTAGGAAGTCAACCCTAACACAACTCATTTATTAATCGTATTAATCGTGTCAACCTAATTATGACTCAAATCTATTTATAGTAGACTCAAACCCACTAACTTTGTATGGATTTAGAATTGCGTCATCGTGTCGTTAGTCAGATTGTCAACTTTAGTCAGAATTCCTCTTTCCAAAAAGAAAGGGAGGATGAAGGAGGGTATTGTAATTAATGGCTTGCATGGTTGGTTCATGTATTTGTGGGAGATATTTTTTTTTACGAAGAAAGGGACAGAATCTGAAAATTGGTCGTATATTGTTTTTACAGTTTTTGAGTAAGCCGACAATTCCTTTTTGCTCTTTTGCCTAAACGGTGAGCCAAAAGTTCTATTCGTTTTAATGCGTTCTACTTTCTTTTGTTATTGTTGGGACCAGAAGAATAGAAAAATACATAAAGTTCACCCACGAGTGCTCACAACGACCTCCTTTCCTCAAACCTAGTGAGATCAGTCCGTTTAATTTTTGATATCCCATATGCTATCTAGTATCTAGTCAATCATATTATATTGACACATTATTTAATATACTAAAACAATCATTTTAAATTTTTTAAATGACATGGCATAATATGATTGTTTAAATACTATTTTAAATCTTAACAAAAAAAAAATTACCATATTAAATACATACCAAAATTAGTTGGAATCCGAGCCCTTCCTCTACAGCTTGCTTTTTCATAATTCATGACTCAGAAACCTGCTAGTCCAATTTTTATATGGGTTTGCATTAATTTCGCCTTCACATTATTTTTCTGCTCTGATTCACCTTCTTATTATTTGCCAGTTATTGCGACCCTTTATTATTATTATAAATGCCCGTTTGGTTAGAGAATTCATTCTCTGATTTGAATCATAGTTCGTAATTTGTTACAGTATTTTTTCTCACAAAAAATACACATAAATCAAAATGGTTCTAATCTCATAGTTCTAATCCATGAATCAAACGGGTTATTATTATTATTATTCCACCAAATTAAATACCATCCTGAGATTCCGGCGAACACAAAGGATCCTTTTCGAAGAACTAAGCTCCTGTGTTAGGACCATATATTCAGCCAAAAAAAGGACAAAAAAGAAAAAAGAAAAAAAAAAAGGTCAGATCTGGCCATATTGCGATCGAGTTAATGTCCACATCTTCTATGGTTGAATTTGTTGCACCATCGTTTTCTTTTGATCTTTCTTTTTATTGGGAAATGGGGCTAAAGAGGTAGTTGATAAGGAGATTTTGCCGGCCAACACTAATTCCTTCTATGGACGTTATACGTAAAGGATGATGATCCCCACAGTACACATTGCTGTCATTGCCGAACTGTCCAATGCGAAAACGATTTGAGAGTTAGATAAGTATTATCTCCTTTTTATTATTGAAGGTTGGCTGTCCAACGTCGTTGATTCTAGATATCAAAATTTTGAAAAGAAAAAAAGGCTTAAAAAATTGGACACAATTAAACCCTAAACTGAAACTACCACAGCCTTTAGCAACGACACTTTTTATATATTGACGACAACTGTCGTCGCTAAAGATCTGGTTTTGGCCTTGATCAACTTAAAATTTGAGGAATTTCTATGGTAGGGACTGTCTTTTTTAGCTATTAAATGATTCGTTGTTTCAATAATTGGATTAAGACTTTGATCTCGTTTGTTTTACTCCTCCGACTTAAGAACTTGAGTTAAAAAGTGAATTCATGTGATAGAAACACTCTTGTAGAAAACGTTGAATTTGACATTTTGTGAGAAAAAATATTGTGGCAAAAATTTAGTTATGATTCGAACTAACGAAAGGAGCGAGGCCTTCAACAGTCTGATATGTGAGTGTCCACCTTAAAAATTTACAGCACATGCTACAACATTATTACAATCACAAATTTGGCCGTTGAAAACTTAACCCAACAGCTAAAATAGCAGTACTTAGTATCTACAAATTGTTAAAAAGAATGGATCATACCACAGTTTGAAGGTGCCTTTTGTAATTCAAAGTATGGGGATATTAGAAGGAAAAATTAAGAAAAATGATATTTATCCCGATGAGAATAAAACTCCATACTCACAAAGTAGTGGGTCTTATTAGGTTGAGTCTCACCTGCTCACTTAGCGCGACTCACTTTGTATCAGTAGTAGGGTTTTAACCCCATCGAAATGAATATGGGCGCTTAAAAGTTAAACACACAAGTGGTTTCTTATAATTTCTCTTCTTTCTTTTTTGACGACGGAGGTTTCTCATCTTTTTTTTCAATTAACCTTTTCTTTTATCTTGAATAGTTAAAATAGGTTAGTATTAATAAATAGTAATATAATTGCAATATCTAGAAAGATAACCTTTTATTGACTATACTATACACCACAACATATATACTATACAACGAAGAAAATATTTAAAGAATGGACAAGATAACCATTTGTGTGTTCTTATCTCCCTCTTTTAAAACCAAAAAAAAAAAAAAAAATTGATCGTGTCACGCCACTAATTACATAGATTAAAATCAGTACGATTGTCTAAAAAATAATTATTTTTAATGGACACAAATGTTTGTGGGAATTTTCACGGAATCCTTGAAAAAGAAAAAAGAAATAATCGTAAATGAAGTTCCGATTCCTTATGGTTTAGTTTCCAACTAGTAATTTTCCCACGATGATCGATATAACCAAAAGTAAGGAAACATCTCGTATCTAATCTATTCCTGAATCTAATCTAATCTAATAATTTAACTCTAAAACTGAATATATAAAGTAAAGCAATTTTCCACAATGATCGATATATACATATATTTATATATATATGAGATGTTCTTGCCTCCTTTGCTTTATTTTAGTCAATAAAGTAAAGAACTTCATTTAATTTCTATTCCTTAAAGATATTTTAGTCAATCTAATCTAAAATATATATTGGATTATCACTAAAAGATGTTTCAGCCTCTGTAAACACTCCCCTTAAAAGAAATATGTGTATATATATACACCATAGTAGCCAGCCAGACATGTGATTTTGGCTTTGTGCAATAAACAAAAGAATTCTAAGGCAAGAAAAGAAAAACGTAACAAACAATGCCTCTGTTTGGTTGGGCAGTTCAATTCAATTTGACCTAATTCCAACAGTCTCTTAGTCTATATATGCGTTTAATAAGGTGTTAAATTTAAATTAAATAGACAGTTTATTTTAAATTAAACGGCCCAATTCTGAGTTTTATTCCCCCATTAGTTATGTTGTTCAAATCATATTCTACAGTGTTTCTACTCTATTCCCTTACTTAAGATTCGCTCCTCTCCATTATTATTATTATTTTTTATATAAAATACTAAACTTTAGGCTGAGCTATAGGATAATGGCCAAAGCAAACCTCACGTGCACTGACTCACTATTAGGTCATGTTCATTTCACTAATTCAAGTTTAGAATTTAAGTTTTGTTACAGTAAAAAGCTCTTTGAAACAGTCACGTCTAACTTTTTTGTTATAGTAAAAAGCTATCGCATAAAGTTAAATATCAATTCAAATTAAAAACTCGAATCAACGAACTAAACGGACCTTTAGTCTTCATGATATTCCTTTCTTTGTAAGTGTTGTATTATTTCTCACGCAATATCATTTTTTTTTATTTTTAAAGTTATAAAAATTATTTGTTTTACTCAATTAGAATCAAATTTCATGTTTAGAATTGTTTTCAATCCAAACGCTAATTTAAATTATATTTTCTGTTTAAATTAAAATTTTAAATGCACAACCAAACATCAATTTAAATTATTATTTAAATCACACTGTTTAAATTTTATATTTAATTAAAAAAGTTTAAATCAACACAATTTAAACCAACGACACAATATTTAGAAGTAATATATACCCTACATCAACATCGATTCACGTGCAAGCACGTACGTGCCCTATGGCCTATGGTCATTGGTCACACTCACCCTGGAAAACTAGTAAAGAACCTTGCATCTATACTATAGAATTCACAAGTCAACGTCACTTTAATCTCTTTTTAGTTTCTTGATGCACTTTGTACGCCCCAACATGGGCCATAATATTTCTTATCGGTCCTAACTTGGAGTCAATGGGTTAAATTAATAAATTCGATAAATTTATAAGATAATACATGAAAAGACCTTACAGGTTTCTCTATGTTCCACTAATAATATAAATTAACAACTTATGAATATTAAATACATATTACATAGACGAAGATGCCTTAAAATATGAGTGTGTTGTTTGCTTTTTCTTAAAGTTGAAGTTAAGGTGAATCTCATCTTTAATTTTTTAAAATGCGCTAAGAAGTTCTTGTGTTTGATATGCTTTTCTATAGCTTTTGTTACCCCTATTTATATAACGACCCGGCTTACTGAACTATTATTTATCATGACTTATCCTTATCTTAACTGAAATCCCTTTAATTATTGTATCAAAAGTTTGGGATTTTTTTTTTTTTTTTGAAACTTGTTTAGTCTTCTAAAATATTTCTTGTGTTTATCCTCATAAATTTATGAGATAGAGTTTTGTAACCTACGCTGGAGGAACCTCACTAAGATCTTAACCAGTTATGTTGTTAAAATTACAAACAAGTTCCAAATACTTAAAATCTAAATACTTTAACATAATAAGGATTTGCGTATATAATATACTTTATAAAAATTAGTAACTGTATTTGTTTTTCTTATAAAAAAAAAAATGCTTAATTATCTTGTGCAGAAATATTCGTTTGCATGGTGGTCTCCAAATCCATGCCTCCACCATCCATGATTGTTGCGAGCCTATCACTTTTATTGAATTGTAGGTTTGTTACCTACAACATAAACAAACTTAATTAGCAAAAACTCAACAAGTAAAGACATCTTCACAAAAACGTTTGCACACATGAAATCATATAAAAATGCATGATATCTTATGCTTCATTATTAAAGCATGTTTTATTATTATGGGCCCTATACTTGTACCAATTGTGCGCGACCAATGAAGTGTTGACGAGTGAACCAAACATTTAATCCGACAAACACAAGGTCATAATCTTTATCTTTTCACGGTTCTCCAAGTAGTCCGAGAATTATTACCCTCTCATTAGGCCGGAAATTAGAACGACACTTAACATTATTTTCTTTTCTTTAGCCTCTTATTAAAAGTGAACACACAATCAGTATTAATCCACATCATATGTCTCATGAGTTGGGCCTTAAGGACAACTCAAACACTAATTAGTTTAATTAATCATCCTATTATAAAATTCTTGATATTTCATGAAAACAAATTAATTAATTAATTACAGGACTTAATTAGTTAATGTTGCTGATTATTTAATTTTTAAACGTAATTAATTTAATTAAATAAGTAGTTAATTAATTAATCCCTAAATTAATTTCTAATCTTAATTAAGCTAAACCTTAATTTAAATCCATGTATTCTATTTAGTTACGAGTTCCATAATTTAGTGTATGGGCCTTAAATATGGATCTTGGACCTTACATCACCTATTACGTTATTCTGAGTAATCCTAAAGCTTATCTTATGTCTCACTCGAGCCCTCAGCCCATTTGGTCCTTCTAATAAGGTGCTATCCCTGGTTCCTTTGAATTGTTCGGGTTGGAATTGGAGTATCCGGTTTCTTTTGACGGTCTTACATTCAGATAAAATTATTATTTTACCGCTAGCGAGATTTGACCATTTTAATGACATGAAACTAATGAGATGTTTATTTTTTATATTCATTCTTGATTCTAAATCATGATTCATGGTTCTCTACAGTGTTTTTTTCTCGTAAAAAACACACGTAAAACGAAAATGGTTCTGAATACATGAACCAAACAACCACTAAGATATTTACTATGGGCAACATGGGCAACATACTGTCCTTTAAAACCGTGAACTAAAACTCAAAACTCGTGTTCGTTTTGATTATTTTATCCTTGTAGTAAAAAATGAATGTTTAAACCCTAATGGTTTTCTAAGTGACCTAAAAGGTTTCACGTGGCTTGCTTATTCCCTTGAGGCCTTACATAGGTTCTGTACAAGGTTGCAAGTTCTACCAACATCTTTCTTGGCTGTACGATTTTGACATGATAGTGAAAATTTTTACATTTTGCCATAAGGTTAAATTAAAATTTTTTAATGCCATTACGTTCAAAGTCTATTTAGGAAATGGTGATATTATTTCAATACATATCATGCTAGCTACACATATTTGATTTTGACTTTGTGCTCTTTTTGAAGTTTTTTTTTTATGTTGAAATAAAATTAATTTGGATAACAAGTGATAATAAACAAAAAAGAATTTTGGAAAAGAGAAAAACGTAGAACACGTTTGGTTTTAATCTCAAAAATGTTTTTCATATTTTTCAAGAAACAAAAACTGAAAATAATGTCAAAAACGCGTTTGGGTTGTATTTTCTTAAAAATTGAAACTGAATACGTTTATGACCATTTTCATGTTTTGTTTACATTTCTGAAAACGGTTTATACTCGTTTTTATTTTCTCGTTTTCCATTTTCTTCTACTCTATTTTTCTTCTTTCCTTGTTGTTCCTCGCCGCACCATGGTCTACGTCCGCCAAAAGGAAGATCTTGGAACTCGATCATCACGGGTGCCGCCACCGGCGGCTTCCTCCAGATGCGCCCGGGATTGCCCCCTCGGGTGGGGATGGGCTTCACATGGCGAAGATGGCGAGGATGGGTGGCTCGACTGAGGAAGGTTTGCCGGCAGCTGGGAGGGATCTTCAGTGCTCAAGCTTTTCGACGTCGTCTTCGATTCCAACTCCGACGAAATGCTTCAAACAAGGGCGGCGTTCTCGCCGGCGTGATGGAGGGTTGGTCGCGCAGTTATGGGTGCGATGGAGTTTCATGAAATTTTTGGATTTACAATGGGTTCTCGCAACGAAATGCTTCAAACAAATTTGAAAGATGCTCGAAACCCAGATTAAGAATGATGAGAAGGGGGCTGGATCTGGTGGCGAAGGGTGCGCGTTGGGCGGCGAAAGGATGATTCAATCTTGCGACGGCGGAGGCGGCTCAATGTTGCGATGGGGAGGGGGCTCGATCTGATGATGTGGGAAGGAGCTTGATCTCTTGGAGGGGTCAGCCATATTCTTGTCTTGTTCATATCCAAATCAAAATGCCACAAAAAAATGCCAAAACAAATTCATTAGATTAAGGATTTGATCGTGGAGGACATACGAAGGCCAAGAAAATTAGCAAAAACCAGTTTTTTTTTTTTTTTTTTTTTTTTTGGGTTCTTAGAATTAGAAGATAGAAACTGGGAAGGGAAATAAATGCTTCTGCAACACAATGCTTATTCATTTATATTATGTCCGTGAAAATAATCTGAAAACGAAAAAATATATGACCAAATTGGGTTTTAATTTTTTTTTAAACTGAAAATAATCTCTTAATAAAATTATTAAATATATTTTTAAAAATAATTTTTGTTTAAAATTAAAAATATTTTTATTTTTAATTTCATAAAAAAATAAAATTATTTTAAAATTAATTTTAAACGCACCCGTAATTACTGGAAGAAATAATATACTATATCAACATGGGTTCACGAGCAAGTACGTACGTGCCCCACAATTGTTAACTCATAAAGAATCTTGAACCTATATTACAGAATTCAGTCATTTCACTTTTAGCGTTTTCTAGTGGCCTCTAATTCAATCATATGATAACTCGCCGTGTGAGTAGTGTTTCGATCATCATGAGATGATTGTGTTAATTTAGATTAAGAATTAAAATGATTAACTTTATAAATTATTTAAACGATTGGTAAAAGATAAAATTAAATAAGAAAAAGAATTTAAAATAAACAAGCAATAAAGAAATAACGTTTTAAAGAGTTAATTAACCATACTAATTAGAAATGAAATTCCTAAATGAACTAATTAAGCCTATTCTCATTATTGATAGTCGAGTCTCTCTAACCTATTTGCTAATCTCTCTCGAGCACTAATAAATTATCCCAACAAACCGATTTCTTATATTCTTGTGACAATCCTTAGCTCATCAAACTTTATTATGAACAAAAAAACTCGAAATAACTACACAAGCTTGTAGATATCTCTATCCTACAAGTACTCATTGCATTAATCATCACTTTAAAGTCTGAAATTGATTCTCAAATCGTCCAAAGATTCACAAGCAGTAAATCTATGAAAAAAATAAGAAAAAAAACTATCATTAGTTTTTTTATTATAAAATTTATTTACGCAATTAAGTGTATGTTTTCCCACCTCCGTGGTGACCAATTTACCCTCCGACCACTTTGAATACGATCGCTTTTTGATTGGGGAAATAAAAAAAGAAACTCCCTATAAGGGAAATTCCATAATAATTAAGTAGGGAACGTGAAATAACGCGAAATAATGCGAATCTAACAAATGCAAACTCGGAGGCAGCGTGAATGATGAAAATAAACTTGGTAGCATTTTTATGTATGCCAATATCATATGATTGTTATTATAATTATATATTGATAAAAATTATTACTGTTATCATTATTATAACTATTACTGATAATCGTTATTATTATTAGAATTAGATTTTTTTTTGTAGGATATACAAAATTCGCAAAATAAATATCAAAATGATAGATTGCTGAAGGAATTGGCAGTTATTATAAGTTAATTCTTTCTGTCCGTCGCTTAGAACTTGTAAATAGATTATTGGAAGAAGTCACTAAACGAATAAAAAAAAAAAGTGCTTTTAGTAATCAAAATAATTATGTTGCCACTTAACCATTGATTATATCAAAGCCGAAAAATAATCATCTACCACATTTGGGATTGGTGTGCAATTTGCAACCATATGAGTGAGAAACATCCCTTTTTTTTTTCCTCCTAATTTAAAATAGGGATATTATTAGGGGTTTTGAAAAAATAGACCTTCTAATTCTCTTTCTTTTTCAAAACTAAAACGATGTCCTTTAGATATAAGAATAATAAGAAATGTATTTCAGTTTCATCAATCATGCATTTTTTGAAAAAAAAAAAAAAAAAAAAAAGGCTAACGGCCAAAACTAACCTAAAATAATTTCTGAAAAGTATTTATTTAAACATTTAAAAAAATCAAAATCCTAAAACAAAAGATAATTATTCTTTTTCGAAGGAAAGGAGATCCTGTTGCCCATATAATGTTTCAGAAAAATCAATATTGCTGGCGTGTTCCTTTAGGCTTTAAATGGAATGCTTACAAGACTGTACAACTTAAGTGAAGACAAAATACGAAAAGGATAAGAAGGAAAGGAAGTCTAAAAAATACAAATAGCAAAAGGGCATCATGAGGGGCTTCTTCAGCAAATTTAGCCTTGATGAATCTTGCAAACAACTTGCAGAAGTAACTCTCTCTCTCTCTCTCTCTATATATATATATATATATATATATATTGATGAGAATGGAAGTTAAAGTAATCATCAAAGCCCTTCATTATATATATATATATACATATATATAGATATATATATATATATATATCATACAGTGTGTGCTTGTATTCAGAAAATTAACCTGAGCTTTGTCAACTTCCTATCAAAGTCTCTCAGTTCGAAGTGGTTGTCATTTTTAGAGCTCTCTCTTCCTCTTTTAGCTAGTCTGATATCCATCAATTGTCTCTCGTTTAATTTTACGCTATATTGTACCCAATATGTGGGCAAGGATAAGAGCTCTAAAGATCAAACGAGGTATGCTATTTAAATGTGTACATGTGATCATGTTGTAACATCCAAGATCATAATATACCAAAAATAAAATGAAAAAGAAATTCCAAGATCACTATACATGTCTTTTGATAGTATAAAGATAATTAAATCCGTGCCTTATGTTACTAAAGTAAACAAGTATATTTTTCATAACAGAAAACAACGTAAGATGCTATAATTAGTTAATAGTTATTATTTTTGGTTTTATTTAGTTTGTTTTTTCATATCATATTTGATGCTTTCTTCTCTCAAGGGTATATTTTCCTTTCTTCTTTTTTCTTTTCAAGAATTAAGGATTATTGATGTATTCAGGTCATGTACTGCTCTCTTTCGTTTTTTTTTTTATATTTTTTTTTCTTAATGTCTTAACATATATACTCATGGTAGATTTACCTCCAAATTAACACCAGTTGAGAAGGAATTGAGGGAAGTTCGCAAAAGCCTAAACATAAATGAGGAATATGTGAGTGCATTAAGAACCAAATCCTACGCCGACTTCTTCAACAAAGCTCAATTACTAGTAAACCATGAGCAATCTTCTCCGTCTTATTGCCATCGGAAGTTCTCGGAAACCCTACTTGAACCGGGCCAAGAAGCGATACCCGGCATACTAGAATCAGCTCTAATTCTTTCCAAACTACCGGAGCTCAAAACTCTTATGCTCAAGTACTTTGACATCAGCGCCGAGGCCTCAACAATTTGCAGCCACCTTCTCAGAAGCATCAACCAAATACAATCCAATCATCACTTCATCCAACGGCTGCTCGACGGCATCGATGATATAAGTCGTGATCAGGAGTGTTCTCCTGAGAATTTCAAGCTGATCATCTCTGAGCTAAACTTGTTCATCGGGACAAACCCTTTTTTGAATCCAAACGACCACGATTTCAAGATGATACGCGAAAAGTACTCTGCAGTGTTTCAGTGCCTTAAATCAATGAGGAAGAAGGTGAGAAAGAAGATAAAACTCATCAAAGGGTTACAAAAGGCTTCTGGGATTTGCATTACAGCGGCTTGTGGCCTAGTAGCTCTAGCAGCCATTGTTTTAGCAGCACATACTCTCACCGCCCTTTTCATGGGACCTGCGCTTTTCGGCTTTCCATTGAAACGCTTGGTGAACAAACTCTCTAATTTCTCATTTCTGAGAAGTGGATTTCTCAGAAAAGTGGGGAATCAGCTGGACTTAGCAGCTAAGGGAACTTATATTCTGAACAGAGATTTCGACACGATGAGCAGGCTTGTGGCGCGTCTGGGCGGCACATTTGATCACAACAAGAAGATGATACAATCCTGCTTGGTGAGGAGAGAGTACAGGTTTTGTTTGCAGGCGGTGAAGGAGCTTAAGAAGGGTGATTTTGGGTTCAGAAAGCAAATGGAGGAGTTAGAAGAGCATGTTATTCTGAGCCTTGTGACTATTAATAGGGCTAGAGCTTTGGTAATTAAGGAAATGTTCTCTAGTACAGCATGTGCAGAAGAACTATAGCTAGGATTAATTCTATCATTTTCAGGTGTTTTTTTAGTGAAAGTGATCAGGTTTTAGCAAATACTATGATTATATACAGTTACTATATATGTAAATATATATAAATATTTTCTGGATATACAGTTATATATTCTTTCGTAATGCATGTATACTTTTTTTCAGTAATTTTTTTTAATAAAGAAAAGATATAACTAGTATTATACAGGACAACATATCTCAATTAAATTGGCACCCTCTGCCGTCCCACCATCCCGCACAAACCCCTCACTCAAAGTTCTATAATCTATAAGAACCCGTTTGGTTTATGGATTAAAACCATAAGATTAGAATCATTTTCGATTTATGTGTGTTTTTTGTGAGAGAAAATACTGTAGCGAACCATGAACCATGATTCGAATCAGAGAACGAATCCTCCAACTAAACGGACTCTTAATATTCTTAGTATTATAGAAGGGGTATGCTTGTTGTTTTCTTTTGTACTTCAACCAAGGGCATGTTTGTCTTTTAAAGATTTTGTGCTTCAGCCTTCATCACTAAAAACTTGTACAGCTGTCCATATTTTGGGTTGTTTGGTTTCCTCTTGTCCTCTTTTAGCGTCTAATTAAAATCCTAATAGCTGTCCCGTTTAGTTAACTGATTCGAATTTTTAATTTGAGTTGAGATATAATTTTATGTGAGAGTTTTTTATTGTAATAAAAAAGTTAGATGTGACTATTTTTGAGAGCTTTTTACTATAGTAAAACTCAAATTCTAAACTCGAATCGGTGAAATGAACGAGGCCGGCTGCAAGAAAACTCGATTCGAGTTTTTAATTCTAAGGGCCGTTTAGTTCGATTATTCAAGTTTTTAATTTAAATTGATATGTGACTTTATGTGGGAGCTTTAAACTGTAATAAAAAAGTTAATTGTGACTGTTTTTTAAAACTTTTTACTATAACAAAACTCTAAAAAATAGCTGTCCATGTAAACCAGCTGCGCAATAAACAAAGTATGATAATTTAGGGATTGATGGTACTAATAATACAAATAATTAAAAAATATTCAATATTATTTCTTTGAAAATTAGTTACCTGAATACCAGGTGAGTAGCTCAAAAATAAGATCTCAAGTTGTGAAAAATCACTTGCAATATTGCTGAGGTCATAATTCTCACCAGGATTCCTATCGGAAGAAAAATTTAAGCCTCGTTCATTCGAGTTTTTAGTTTTAAGTTGCTACAGTTAAAATTCTAAAAAAATATCACATTTAACTTTTTCTGTTACAGTTAAAAACTCTCAAAAAATGTAACATCTCAACTCAAATTAAAAACTCAAATTTATGAAGCGAACAAGGCCGAAGTCTTTTAACTGATGAACTTTTTGTGCACAGAAATTATCGTAATCTATTTCCCTGATACTCAAATGATACAAGACTTTTTACAATGTCACAAATATCAATCTCCTCCAAAATCCCACAAGAAGATATGTTCAAGTGTTTCAACTTGACACGGACATGATCCACTTGTAAACTTTAACCATCTTGGTATATAGCAGTCAATCATACTAAGCCATTCAAGGGATGAACAAACGGACAAGATGTTCATAAGATTTTCTTTTGTCACACGAGTATCTCTTAGGACCAAAGGAAAAGAGCCTCTAAACTTTGAATGGAGACTTAACTTATACAAGCGCTCAAAGATAAGTGCCTTAAGCTCGAATTTACCGTGATCAAACAGCAAATACCCAGTAAGGAAATGAATCAACCATCCAATTTTTCCGGCCTAGACTCTCATATCTTTTAGAAAAGCATATGTAAAGCTCTTTGAACATTCTTATCCCCGCCCCAGCAAGTTTAATCCACCTCTCAAATTCATGACTGTATTTTAGTGGTAAATAACAGTCCCATTCATTTCACCAATTCAAGTTTATAATTTGAGTTTTGCTACAGTAAAAAACTCTCAGATACAGTCACATTTAACTTTTTTGCTACCAATAAAAAACTCTTACATAAAATCACATATCAACTCGAATCAGCGAACTAAACGGATCCGACGTTTCAACTTGAAGGAGTCTATGGTACCCAAATGAACTGCTCAAATTTGATTCACCCATCTCACAAAGGAAACATTCTGTTCAAGTCGCGGCATATCGGATCGGCTCATAAACCAATTTGTATCATCAAATTCAAGCTTTTCTCAACGAGGATTTCCACAAGTGTCTCCATCTTTTTATGAGAATGCTAGTCCTCACTGCCCCTCTCATGTTTAAATGTAATTGAATGGAACCGAAAACATCATCTGGAATGCTATTAATTTGGTCATCAAGTCTGGCATTTTCATTCTAACAATATGAAAAGTGGTAATTAAAAAACGAAAAAAAAAAACGAACATTAGGAAAACAATACATATATATAATTAACCAGAACAGAAAACCTAATTAGAATATCATAGCGAACCAAAACAATAGGAGTACTGGAAACCTTTTTCTCCTTTTTCTACATGTCATGGTAACTTGATCTCTTGACGAGCAGTCCTGCTTAATCCTGTCAATCTGTATAGAGTTGTTGAATGCATTGTTTAATTTAATGAGTACCCATATGATCATTACATTACATAATTAAAGAGAAATTAACAAGGAATATGTCAACTCAGGGTATTTTAGAGAGAAAAAGAATGTTAAAGGACTTTTATTCAAGGATGTTCAAGGTTTTTTTTTTTTTTTTTTGACTTTCTCTGGTGTTTTTTTAGAACACTAGTGTTCTTTATTTATTAACCGTCGAATCTGTATTAAATGTGATCAGAAATCAAATTAAATTGAAAAGTAATATAAATTTGACGACTGATAAATAAAAAACCCTGGTGTTTCTGTTCCATTAAAAGAAATAACATCAGAGGAATTTTTTTTTTTTTCATTTTTAGCTCAAATGTCACCTTATTTCTTCAAGGATGACTAGTTCATGTTTTTCTTTTCTTTTTTCTTTTTAAATCAAGGGCTAAACTCTAATTAAAGTCACACAAAATAAAAAGAAAAAAAGGTTAATTTTTATAAATATTCCCTGAAATATGTACTCCGTTTTAAAATACCTTCTAATTTTTTTAAATCATTTAAAATAGCTCTGATTTATTGAAAATAGTTCAAAATACTTCTTCTGTTTATAATTTTAACGGATTTCTAACGTGACAAGTAATTAAATAAAGTTTATAAAAAGTATTTAAAATATAAATATTATTTATTAATAAAAAATCAATTACTTAATATAAAATGACACAACAATCAAATAAAATTCAAAATTCCAAAGACTAATGAAAAAACACCCAAAACAAAAATAAAAATGGATCAAACTGATTAAACAAAACAAACGTAAAACCAATCTTCCCAGTTCATTCTCCCCCCGTCTTCCATCTTCTTCTTCTTCTTCTCTGTTTACTGAAAGAAAGTAAATACCAAAAATTTAAACCACCATTTTTCTCTCAACCCCTCTTCTCCTCTATTTGGTAAACTGAAAAAATCCAACTCTCATTCACATTTCACAACAGCCAAGGTTGGAGGTCCGGCACGATTGGGAGGTGGCTTGATTGGGTTCGCAAGGTGGGCGGCGCGATTGGAATGGCTGGGTTAGCGAGGTCGGCGGCGCGATTAGGCTGGGGTTTGCAAGGTGGGCGACGTGATTAGGATGAGACTTGGCTGGGTTTAGGGCCAGTAACATGAGTCACGACACAATAACATAATTAAAAAATGACACGAATTTCACGGGTTAGGATTGAGAAAAAAGATATTCGGGTCAGAATTAGGTCGATCTGAAATTGACATGAAAAACACGAATCAATTTCAGGTTGGACCACTAAACCCGAACACGTCACGAAACTCATAAAAAACTAATATATATATATATATTTCATTAAATATTTTAGATTTTATTATGAACTTGTGATATTATAATAGTTATATTCAAAATTATATATTATTATTTGCTTAATTTTGATGGATGTTATTGTATTTTAGTGTATTATGAATTTTAAGTTATTTTTAATATATAAAAAACTAAAATATATATATATATAATTTTCGTGTCAATTTCTAATTTATGTGTCAATTTCGTGTCACGGGTTATTTTCGTGTCGTGTTGTGTCAACCTGTAAAGTGATCGTGTCGTGTTCGTGTTGCAGTTTTTAAAAAATTTCGTATCACGGGTCATATTCAGGTTGACTGTAAATTTAAAAAGAAACGATCAAAATACGACATGAACACAATACGTGACACAAATTAACATTCCTAACTGGGTTCGCTTAGGTGCAGTGGGTCACAGTAGGGGATGGGGATAGTTGGCAAGATCTCCAGTGGGGATGGGCAGGGCTTACATGTTTGGCCATGAAAACTGATTAGGGGGTGTGGGTTATTTTTGGGTCTGCAACTAAAACCAAGAGGAAGGAGACGACCTTGTTTTCAGGTTTTTTATTTTTTTTCTATTAATTTTAGTATATCAAGCTTTTTTTTTCTTCTTTAATATTTTTTTACTATTCTTTATTATTTTTTAATACTTAAATCATTTTAATAAAGTTAATTAGAATTTAATATATCAGTCAATGTAAAATAATAATGACACGTCAGTATTCCGGTTAGATTTATAAATATGGAGAGAGTGGTGTTTTGATATGTTTTTTGTTGAGAGATATTTTAAGAGTTCGTTTAGTTTATGGATTAAAATAATGAGATTAAAATTATTTTTAATTTATGTATATTTTTTATGAGAAAAAATATTATAATAAATTATGAATCATGATTCAAATCAGAGAATAAATTTTTTTAAACGGGCTCTAAATGATTTAAAATTATTAAGAACATTTTAAATTAAGGTACATAATTTAGAGGATAATTATACAAATAATCGAAAAAAAGAGCTACGTGTCGTTTGGTGTGTTGGGGAATGCCTCTTCGACTCCAACCAGCGTGAAGCTTCCCAAGTTGCCGTTCAGTGTCCAATTGTAACAGTGCCAACCACTGAACTATTCTACTTGCTGGGGATATTCTTCTAATTGAAAACACGATTTCAGAATCCATATTTTTTTTTTTTCTTGTAGTTTTCATCGTGTCTTGTTGACCCATCAAACGTTCTTCTTCTGCGTGGTTTGACTAACTGGTGGGGACACTGTTTGGTCCAGTTTGAGGAAAAAAAAAAAAAAGAAAAAAGAGAAGGAAAAAAGGGGCTTAATCATACTCGGCTTTTGCGACCCTGTTTTTTCTGTGCAATTTTTCGATAATTTCGAAGCTGGGTTTTTCTGTACAAGGTTTTTCAGCACCTGGGTCTGTTGTGTTTTAGGTGTTAGTTGGCTTTTGGCCTTTATGTTCTTTCCTAATCTCCTCAGATTTTCGAGGTTTTGGGGATAAGGGTTTTAAACTTCTGGGGTCTTGTGGGAGGATTTTACTTGCCATTTGTGTTCAATCACAATTGATTAAGGATTTTTTTGCAGTATTAGGAAGTAGAGAAATGTTGAGACATTAATGAAAAGGCTCTTGAAGCTGTAATAGTCTTTTGTGGGTTTCAATTGTTTTTTGTTTTGTGTTTTGGTGAAATGGGGAGTAATGGGGATGATCATCATCCTATGAAGCATTTGGATCATCATCCTATGAAGCATTTGGAAGAAAGTGTTAATCATTTTGACCAGCAGAGTGGTGGTGGTGGTGGTGATAATAACTCTGGAAATGAACAATCTGATGCGGAAAATCGGAAGACGAAATCGGAGGAGAAGCGCTCGTCAGTCCTAATGGCTCTGTCAAAGGAGTTCAACAACAGCTCTTCGCCTCGGAGAGGTTAGGCCTGCCGCCGGCCAATCTCGGTTCTTGAATTTTTTGTTTTGCAGAAGGGGACTTGAAAATTAAGCTTAGAAGTGAAAAAAAAAAGTTTGTTGTTCAATAGCCAAATGATCTGAGCTTAACAGGACTGGGATGCTCATTTATACAATAGACGTATTTTCTATATTTATGCATAGGGAAACTTTTCAAGTATGTGATACACTTTTGCGTAATATACGTCAACTCTTTAGGTGTAACAGAACTCTTTACTGTTGTATAAATCTTTGATGTTTTAACCTATTTGTTGCCCTATTTTTTGCCTTTTTTTTTTTGAAAAAATTTGCGATATTATATTGGATTTTTCTCCTTGAATATTTCGTTGTATATTGGAAATAGATGGTAGCTTATGTATGAATCTGCTTGTGGATATCAAGGTATAGTAGGATTCTGAAAAACATCCTAGCTCATTGGTAAACAATATAAAAATATTGCTCTGTGAACAGTTGTATTTCAGCCTTCTGAAATTATACCAAGATACTAAGTTGGAGCTGCCTCAATACCTAGTTACAACAGTTTTTGGACTTCTTGTAAAGGTAGATTTTAATTTGAAAATGGGAAGAGCCACTAATTAGGAGTTCTTAAATCCTGATCATATTCATATCATTGCTTACTGTGCCCTCATATCTTTAAAAAGTGTGCTGCTATGTGTATGAATGTATCAGTAAAAGAGTTATCGTATATAGTTTTGATGTATAAGCAGTTTCCACGCCTTCCCAAATACTAGAGTTCGAAATTGCAGTGCCAATTTGGTTTAGTCTTGCATTATGTGCTAGGTGGGTGGTTTTCTTCTCTCTTACTTTGATGGTATCAATTGAACTTCATGCTCTACATGCCAGTGAACGAAGATATATTTGTTGATACTGAATGCTTTTTATGTTTATTGTAATGATGGGATTGTATTGGCTGAATGCTTTTATATTATTTGTATTATGAAGCTTATTGGCTCTTTTGACTGATGTTGGAATCATTTCTTCTTAAAGGCTTGGATCATTGCGTCACTGCACCTGTTGGAACCCATAAATGTTTAATAAATGATGATCATGGGATTACATTCTCTCGATCCATGACGGAGAAGCTAGATAGATTGTCAGAGCGTGAAAAGGTAGATTTCAAAACCATTTGCATTCGTTGTACGTTTTTGTATGTTATATTTTTGTTTTTTTCTTTCAACGGCATGTGACACCTAGACAAACGTTCCCTAGTTTTCATACGCTTATCTGCTTGTAACATTTTCGTATGTACTATGTAGATTAGAGTTGTTAAGTAACACGCACTAGAAATGTGCTCATTTGTGATGGTCTTATTTATGAAGCCACATGTTGTTTATTGACATGAAATCTTCTAGTTTGTATATAGAGTGTGCAATTTCCTTTTTAGTGAGCATTATATACTACTGTTGTTGTCTGGTTTTCAAACAAGACTAGCTAGATGATTACTTGAGCATAATTTTTGTATATCTTTCTGGTCATTCAATATAATTATTTAGATGTTGTTAATAGAATTATGACAGATAATGGAGGGTCATCTTTGTTCTTGCACATTATACTTTTTAAAGGTATCTTGAGGAGCCAGTCAATCCAATGTTTTATTTATATGGTCACAGTCTTATTATTCTCCTAACTTTTTCTCGAAGTTAACCTTTGTTTTTTGTGTGCGCGCGTGTTATTATTTATCTTTTTTTCTGAAATGCTAATTACCACTCCGATTGGTCCTCAGCAACAACTTATTGTTGATCTAGTCAAGATACAAAATGATGGAACTGTAGAAGTCGATTTAGAAAAACATGGACCAGTTGCTTGTGAGTTGTTAGAGCTTCAGAGCATTGAAGGGGCACCTATCTTTATTGCTGGTACGAATTCCAAAGCCGGTAAATCAATTCCAAGGTTGAAAATTGTCATGCTTGTAGTTGGTACGAGAGGAGATGTTCAACCTTTCTTGGCTATGGCAAAGCGGCTTCAGGTATGTGATATCTGGTTATCATTCTTATTGGAAAAAATGTACCAAATTTCTAAGAAGATCTATATATGATGCATTAATACTTAATGCCACTCAAACTAAGCTACGGTATATGTTGAATGGTGACTCATACAGACATAAAAACACATAACAAACATCTGTTGGTCGAATGGAAGGGATTGTTATTCTTAGTTTTTCTTCTTATATTTAGTCAATTGGGTACATCTACGGATAGTGTTGATGTTATCATACTTAGATGTTCCTTTACTGGTAATACAAGTGCTTTGAATCTTAATTACTACTATTCTGAAATTTTGGCTACAATCTTTGCTAATCTGGAATATGATAGTTTGCTTTTTCTGTGTTGTTAACTAGATTGTGCCTCCTTGCTGGAAGTACTAAAATTCTGAAGTATTATTTGTTCTTAATTCAAAAGAATAATGTATTAGTCATTATTGTTTGTGGTAATTGACTTTTCATTAACATTTGTTTCAATGTTAACTAGCAGGAATTCGGTCATCATGTTAGGTTGGCCACTCACTCAAACTTCAGCACTTTTGTAAAATCAGCCGGAGTAGACTTCTATCCTTTGGGTGGTGATCCTCGGGTTTTGGCAGGATGTAAGAGATCCCTAATTTGACACTTTTTTTATTTATTATCATTATTATTATGTTTTTGTTTTCTGGTTTTTCCTTCTCTCCTGGTCATGTATTGCAAATAAATTTTGTATTGGTTGCTTCAAACTTCAAATGTCGTTATAAGATCACATTCTGTGAACCTTTGTCGTCATGAGTTAAACTTTTGTCGCCTTCTGAATTCCATTAAATTATAGGAATGCATTAACATCATTTTATTGGTGGTTATGCTTTCTCTCTCTCTCTCTCTCTCTTGTCGCCTTCTGAATTCCATTAAATTATAGGAATGCATTAACATCATTTTATTGGTGGTTATGCTCTCTCTCTCTCTGTTGCCACTCTTCTTCTTATCCGTTCTCCTGATCATTGGAGAAACTCGAGTATTGCTATCACGTCGAACTCATCTTGTGATTGTTTTACTATAAGTTTATGACATGGATTATTTTATTACTTTTAGATATGGCTAGAAACAAAGGTCTCATCCCATCTGGACCAAAAGAAATATCACTACAAAGGAAGCAGTTGAGGGCCATCATCGAATCGCTTCTTCCGGCATGCACAGAACCAGATTTGGAAACCGGGGTTCCCTTTAAAGCACAGGCAATTATTGCAAACCCTCCTGCTTATGGTGAGTATCTGGAAGCTGAATATCTTACGGCACTATAATTTTATTATTTTTTTATGTACCCGTCTCAAGTGATTTTTAGATTTGGGTGGCAGATGGTAACTATTTATTAAGTTTTCAGTAACTCTTATTTTATTTTATTTTATTTTATTGGGTTTAGTTGAACAAAAATATTATTTACTTTGGGTTGCAGGACATGCACATGTTGCTGAAGCCCTTGGTGTACCTCTTCACATTTTCTTCACAATGCCATGGACGTATGATCTGCGAAAAGCTCTCTTTAGCTTTTATTACTTTTGGACTTATTCACATGCACCTATCGTTTATGGCAATATTTTTTTGTCTTAAATAAAAATAAATGTGTACCATGAGTAACGATGCTCAGAACACTGCAGAAGGGTAAATGTTTTGGAATGAGGTAATGTGAATATATGATGGATGTCATGGTGATTCTTGATACATTGATGCTTTAACATTTTGAGACAAACATGAAATAGAAGGAAAAAACCAAGCTAAATACTGAAACTTCTAGAAGCATGTCGTTGTTGATGTTTGTGAATGCTGGTTGCTTTTGGTTGCTTTTCTTTATTTTCGGTCTTTGATTTTGGAATATGCAATCTCATATCGGTTCTCAATAGGCAGGCCGACATATGAATTTCCCCATCCACTGGCACGTGTTTCTCAGATTGCTGGCTACTGGGTATGTTCTCGCTTGACGTCACTCTTTTGACTTAATATTGGTGTCATTGTGAATAAAACATTGCAACTGAGTTGACAATTGCAATGTTTTCTTTTCTCAAAATTGTCTTTGCTGGATCCAGCTTTCATATATCGTTGTGGATTTATTGATATGGTGGGGCATCAGGGGATATATTAATGACTTCAGAAAGAGAAAGTTGAAGAGCGCTCCCATTGCATATTTCAGTACGTACCACGGATCAATATCTCATCTCCCAACAGGCTATATGTGGAGTCCTCATGTCGTGCCAAAGCCCTCTGGTAAGGCCTTTTGTTTTATATTTGAGATAATTACCCATCAGTTGTTGCTTTACGGTGATTTTAGTCATGTCATCTCCTTTGATTTCGCTCTACTCTATTACCTGATCTTTAATACAAGATGGGCTTGAACCTGCAGTCCCTCACCCAAAACCCCCCAGTGCAACTAGACCAAGAGGTCTTAGGCACTCTATTACCTGATCTTTGTAGAATGAACTGAATTATTGCCGTGTGTATTATTTTAGATTCATGTTCTTAATTATATTTCATAAATCTTTTGGAACATGAGTTCATGTATTGTGTTGGTCTTCTTAGAAAGACATTTTGACTTCATGCTAAAAAAAATTTGCAGATTGGGGACCTTTGGTTGATGTTGTTGGGTATTGTTTTCTAAACCTTGGGTCAAAGTATCAACCACAAGAGAAGTTTGTTCAGTGGATTCAAAAAGGGCCCAAACCCGTATATATTGGGTTTGGAAGTATGGTACGCTGATCTAACTAGGCCATGCATATATATCTTGTTGAACAGTTTTAATTTTTGTTCAACCAAAAATAGGCGTTTTCTTTTGATAATTAAATGGTGAATTAATATAGATTTTTTTAAAACTTTTTTTTTTTTGCTAGTTCAAATTCTCCCAAAAGCTTAGGCTTTAAGGTGGCGGGTCAACATTTCTTTTCCTATTCTAACATTTTGATCTTCTATAGCAATCATTTTTATGGTTCTTCAATGTGCTGGTCACAACTGTATAGTATAGAATCTGACTTTATACCATTCTGTTCCAACGGAGTAATGGACCTTAAAAGTGTTGCTATCACAGAGGGTTTGGCAAGTTTATTCGGGATTTAATGACGATTTCTTAGGAATTAACCATGCACAATTAATATTTTGAAGACGAAAAGACTAGAAAGATTCCACCTTTCACCTGACACATATGTAGAATTTATTTAGCAAAAAATACAAAGGGAGCCTATTTACTATGCATAAGCGTCTGATGCATTCGTTCATGATGAGTAAGAGTCTTGATATCTTGATTTGGCCCCTCCTTTTCTCCCTTTTTTTCACATGATTTGAATTGTTGGTGGATAAATTCGTCTTTCTTTTCCAACTTTTGAAAGGCTCTAACTAATCATCTGTTGATCATTAAGCCCCTAGAAGATCCCCAGAAAACCACGCGTATTATTCTGGAGGCACTGAAGGACACAGAACAACGAGGAATAATTGACCGTGGTTGGGGGGACCTCGGAACTTGTAAGTGTCATCTTTTGATCTAATTTTGTTTGCCATCTGCACACACTTTTTCAAGTTGAACTGCTTATAGAAGTTTCCTGTCCTTGTTTCTACAAATCTTTATCAAAATTGATGGAGACGGCCTGCTTCTCTGCATGGCCTTTAACAAACTAGTTGTTGGGGATGTTGTGAGAACCACCAACTCATGCCTGCAAAGCTTATATTTAGAAAGAGAAAATGCTTAGTATGACAGATAATCTTATGGTTTTGAACTTTTGATTAAAAAGATAAATTTTTAAGTTTCTCTTGGATCATTGTGAGAATGAAATCTAAAAGGAGATCTTAGTACTTCTTATGATTGACAATGTGACAAAATTATAGATGACATTATTTAGAATATAGTTTATCTTAATGAATTTAATGCTCCCTCCAACTCCAAACAGTAAGGGAAACAAAAAAAGGAAAGAGAAAGAAGCTAGGCATTTCAGGAAGGAAAAGAAAAAGAAAAAGAAAAACAAAGGAAAAAACCTAGTCAGATATTTAGCTGTTTATATAGTAAATAGAAAGTCTGATTCTCATTCATTTATAATTTGCTTTGTGCCGTACAGTAATGCAAGTCCCGGTAGATGTTTTCCTTCTGGAGGATTGCCCTCATGATTGGCTGTTTCCTCAATGTTCAGCTGTGGTAAGTCCTATTTTTCGTGTTTTTTGTGGGAAGAGAACTTTTAGGTGTCAGGCAACATATCAAAATGGAACTTAAATTGCTTGCCAGTATACACTTCCATTTTCGTTCTTTTTTAAGAGAAATGATACTACTTGCGAACTGGTCATTCTAAATCCTTATAATCTTTGAAACTCTAGTTAAATTGCTTATGGCTTGTTTGGAAGGTATCTCAAACCCAAATCATGATTCTGCTACAATGTTTTTTTTCTCACAAAGAGTTTAAATTAATTTCCTCTCTCACAAAGTTTCTGCCAATGAACCCAAATCATGATTTGATACCTTCCAAACGGGCTGATTAAGGTTAGAACTTTGAGTGGAGCAGAATGTGTTAATGTACTTCGCAGTTGTAACTATATGGGTCTTCTGTGTACTGAAATTGCAAAGCCTTACTGTAACAAATTTGCAGGTCCATCATGGTGGTGCCGGAACTACGGCTACAGGACTAAGAGCTGGGGTAATATTCTTCTCAATTTTTGTTTCTTTGATATGTTTAAGATATTTGTCGTCTTAAGAAAACAGTTTAATGGATAATGATCTTTGCCAAGACAACCCATCTTCTGTTTTAATCTATATGGTAAAGTAAGATTCTGTTCTAGGCGTTGGTTTTGTTTAACATCTAGACTATGAATGCAGTGTCCAACAACCATAGTTCCGTTCTTTGGGGATCAGTTCTTTTGGGGTGATAGAATAAATAAAAAAGGACTGGGACCCACACCTATACCGATATCTCAACTCAGCGTCGAGAATCTCTCAAATGCTATAAGATATATGCTCCAGCCAGAGGTATTTCCGAAGTGCAATTTTCTTTAAACTTATTTGAATATCATCTTGTTTAATTATATGGCACCGGCATAATTATTTTCTTTATTAACTATGTCATATGAAAATGATCATATGTTTGCAAGTAATGTTTTTATTCTAGCTATTCTTGAAGATTGGTAATTATTATATTCTGCAATTTTCCAATCTAATTTGAACCAGAGAACGTATGATTGGTACTTTTGTGTTGCCACTTTGTCATTATTGGTTTTACTTTCATGACACAAGAAATCGTCCACTGCGAAACAATCCAAGAAGGCAAGTTCTTGTTCTAATCGGATTCTAATTGTCTTTCTCCTAGGTTAAATCTCGAGTGCTGGAGGTAGCGAAGTTGATAGAAAACGAAGACGGCGTTGCGGCTGCAGTGGATGCATTCCATCGGCACTTACCATCCGAGATACCGATAACATCTGCATCATCGGATGACGATGAACCTCCCAACCCTTTGCAGCGGTTCTTTATTAAAATTGGAATGGTGTGTTGCCTGCCATGTGGTGGCTTGTGGTCTTCTTGATGTATCTCTTAATTGTCCATTAGATTTTTTTCCTTTTTTTTTTTTTTTTTTTTCTTTCTAATGGTTTCATAGAATTTTGGTTTAGCATCTCATTCATTTTATTCATGGGGGGCTCTCCTGTATAGGGTTTGGCTTTTTTTTTTTTTTAAAGTATTTTGTTCTTGGTGTTATCTAACAATATAGTGTTGATTCTTTACTTAGAAAAATAAAGAACTAAGAGAGGTTGCATGTCATTGTAGTACATTTTTTATTAAAAAGAAAAATAAAGAAGAAGAGTAGTGCATTGATCCAATTTTTCACTGTTTGTGGTTTCTCTATTTCAAATGAATATTTGGTCTTAATTTTTTTTTTTTTTTTCAATTTCTTCAATATTATCTCTATATGATTCCAAGTTAAGAAGTTGTATTATTGGGCTCTTAGAATTGGCAGGGCAGCGCTAAGTAAAAATTACACTACTCGGAAAATTTACGAAAGTGGAGTTGAAACATAGCAATTTTTTTAATATTTTAGGAACAACAAAAATTACAGTAATTATTTGAAAGATATTAATGTTTATACTATAAAATGACGTTGTGGTCATTTTAATAATATTAAATTTTGCTATTTGTAAATATTCTAACTTTTTTGTAATATTTGTATTTGACTCGTAAAATTGTGTCGTATGTTTAAAAAACCCGCAAGTAAAAATGTTAGAACATGAACCACTCAAGCTGCAGCAAATTTTAAAAAACCAGAAAGAATTACAAAACTTACCTTTACAAATGTATGGGTTCAGAATTTTATTCCTTGTTATTGATTAATACTCTTTTAACTAATATAGTATTTGATTAAGTGGGTATTCATTAAGAGTAAGGGTAAAAAATTAACATCCATCCAATCTAAATTTTTTTACTTAATTACTATTTATTTCAAATAGTTTCAAAATTTATTATTTACTTCATGTATTTACTATAAACCTGTTATTTGTTCATTCTCCCTATTATATACATATATATATATATATATATATAAATGTAAGATTACATAAAATTGCATGCAGTAAACAAAACGGTAACAAAATGATAACTCAGATAAAGAGTGTACAGCGAAGTACTTCAATATATAGTGAACTAACCTAATAATATATATAGCTAAAACTATAATAGCACTTTATTTGCTTAAAAAAGAAAATGTTTAAAGATTTTCACATTCACTTCTTGAAAATCTTAATATCTTTCCACCTCGATTCCATGTAATTACTAGAATTAGCTGGGGCAGCATAGACACCAAATTTGAAGTAGAGGTCACCAGGTCCTTGATCATTCACAACAAACTTCTTAACTGCATCAACGAAAACCGTTACCTTGCCTTCATCAACATTGTGGATTATGTTCACTCTGAACCACCTGTCGTACAGATTACTAGCCACTACATTGTACTTGTAGTATCTCATCTCGCCCTCGCCGCCGTCGTAGATCCTTAGTTGCAGTGTCGTCGCTCCCTGTTGTGCGCCGTGGATTTGCACTATGGTAACGCCGGAGGTACCTTTGGGCACGAAAGCATAGCCTTCGAATTGCCAAACTCCAGAAGAGTAGTCATGACCCTTTAACACGAAGTGTCATAAAACATAAAAAAATAATAATAATAGAAAAAGGCATAAGTTGTGCTAAAAGAAATTATGGATATTAAGTTTGGTTTTGAATTTTTTTAATATGGATATATATTGTTCTTTTTTCTTAAAAAAGTAATTAATAGAATCTTCACACTCCTGATTTAGCGTCTCTTAGAAGAGTCTACTAGGATCATCGGTAGTGGGAGTGAAGAAAGGAGGGAGAGGCAAAAAAAAAAAAATAAATAAAATCAATAAGTATCTTCACGCTCCTAGCCTAGTGCCTACTAGAAGAGTCTATTAGGACCACCGGTGGTGGGAGTGAAGGAGGGAGGGAAAGGCCAAAAAAAAAAAAAAAAAAGGAAAGAGACAAATACCCTGGTCAGGATTTTCACGGTGTTTCTCTTGATTAATAATTTTTTAATTAAATAATTATATTAGTAAAAAAGTATTTAATCAATGAGGGATAAAAATTTAGATCCATATACTTTAAAAAGTAAATTCTGTAATTTTCTCAAAAATAAAAAAAGGAAAAAAAGAAAAATCGGTGAGTTAGAAGAGTCTAGTAGAACCACCGGTGGTGGGACGGAGAGAGAGAGAGAGAGAGAGAGAGAGAGAGAGAGAATTACCTTGATGCGTACTTCAGAACGCGGTCTGGTGGTACTAGAAGGCTTGAAAGGCTTGTCGTTGTTGTAGACCCAGAACCTTCTGACTCCATCTTTGTAGCTGTAGCGATTTTTGAGAGGTTCATTGTAAGGTTTATCATTCCTAAAGTCCTGCGCTGTTAACGGAACAAGAGTGAATCCATCAGTAGGATCGTGTGCACTACAAATACTCATCATCGATAACCATAACTGCAGGAACAAACTCACAAATACTATTTTCTTGCAGTCATTGAGACACCAATCCAGTCTCATTTTTGTTTTTATTATTCTTCTTCCGCTGTTAGCTTAATTTCTTCTCTATATTTTTGGTAAGTACTCCTTATATAACGTGGCTATATATATATATATATATATATATGAGTTTTGCATTGAATGACGTTGCTTCCACATTGTGTGGTTCCTTTAGTTTTACATTACCACCACCATTATATAATTATAGGAAGAAATATTTGGGTCACGTTGAATTTCAATAATGTTGACAGATTTTCATAAGTTTGATCCTTTTGTCTTCAACTTTGCGTAATTTTCCTATATATGTCCAAGTTAGATTTCAACCCTAAACATGAGTAAATGTAAACAGGAATCAAGAACTTATAGTTGATGAGCGATTTAACGTGTAAGTCATTTATAGTGATTAGATAATTATATAACTTTTTATACAACTCAACTGTTATGTGCAATAATACAAATAAAAATATTTGTGCATATTTTAGTGGCCAAAACGGCTCTTCTTTTTATTTATTTTGCGCGGGGGATTAATATATTTTTATTAATATAATTTGGATATAAGTTAAGGAGTATAGTGTAATTTTCGCTATTTTTTTAAGCGCTGTCACCTTACCTTTTTTTATATTTTTATTTTGGAGCAATGTTACCTTTAACTAATGGTGTATTAACTAGTACATAATCGGAGTGGGTGTTCTATAAATTTAATTATAATCACAAGCATACGAATAGATTGAAATATAAATTAATAGAGAACGAGGTCAAACCTATGAGGACTAATAAATTTAAGAAAAGTTATTCTAATTTAATAGAATTATAATTCTAACCTAGTTCAAGAGCAATCAAAATAATTTATTTGGGGTAGGTTAGTTGGAGTAAAGCCGAGCTAGAGGCTTCGAGCAGTAACATCAAACATTTTATTTCTTATGGTTGTTTAATTTTTTTTTTTTTTTTTTTTTTGTCAAAGAATGTAATTTTCTAATTGAACAATCTGATTATCTGATTAATTGCCTCTCATTTTTAGTCAATAGAAATATATTCGTTAGGTCTGTCGCTAGCTAAAATCAAACATTGATTTGAATACATAATCAATATGTTAGAAGTACATTTATTAATATACATATAATACAACATTGATTCCATATAAACAATGTTTGATTATATATAATCAATATAAAACATTGATGTTAGGTCTTACAATAACATCAAACATTGATTAACACAACGTGCCTGTCATCCGGAAAGCGCTCTTCTTTGATAGGCGGGAAAAGAGTAGAGTGCGACTTATAATTCATCACTGATTCCGGTTGTTTAATCATTTCTTTTCCGTAAGCTTTTCTTCTTATATTTTTGTTCTGTTAGCCCTTATGACTAGATTCCATTATTTTTATTTTTTACTTTTTACTTTTTTCTTTTTATTAATAAATTGAAATGAGGTTTTGATAATATATAACGAGTTGTTTAAGGGGTCCTACGTTTTTTTTAATATCACTCATAGTTCATTATCAGGACGTCACATTTAGTACATCAAAAATATTAGTCAAGAATATTTATTTTATAATCCATTCCAGAATTAAAATGAACATATATGATTGTCTAAAGTGAATTGTTTTCTTTAAACATAAATTTTAATTTAAACAAGTCAACTTTAATCTGGTCCAATATAATTTTCTACCTATGAAAATATATCAATGTCTTAAAACAAAATGTCTACCCAAATACTGACCCCCAAAGTTTGGTGGGAACAATGAGATTAACCCCATAAATTGTGACGACCCTAATATTTGATCATTATTCTATGTTCATACTTAACATTACTTAACCTCTACTACTTACCAGTTATAACTTCTTAAAAATTCAGGCCAATTTTTTTTTTCATTCTTACGTCTGTAGCATTTAGCTAGCATTCTGTTTTCAGCCACTCGTAAAATGCTGTAGCATTTAGCTAGCATTCTATTTTCAGCCATTCGTAAAATGTTGTAGCATTTAGCTAGCATTTTATTACATTAATCATACATTGTGACTAGAGGTTGCTATGCATAGCCTCACTGTCTCGTAAACTCAACTTTTGTTACATAAGTCATCTATATTCATAAAATACTATTTACTTTTTATACAAAACATGTGATGCATCTACAACCCACTTGCCCACACTCCGTTACTACATCCTCTCTGCATGCCCAGCAACAAGTTTCAGGGAGCCGGTGCCTTACCCGAGCTTCCTACAACACGAACAAACTTAATGAGCTTTCACTCAGCAAGTATCAATAGGTCATAATAGATGTAATAATTATGCATACCCATATATGCATTCATGTCATATATCCTATTACATTCTATACTACTAAAACATGTATGACTTATGTTCTTCTTCTTTCATCACATACTTTTCAGCTTTCGTCTCATTTTAGTCGTTCATATTATATTTTTACGTTCTGAACGACTTTCATTTTGTGTTTCTCATTCTTTTCATTCTTCTTTACAGATACCGTACCTTTATATAAAACGGTTTTTGTTGTGTTTCATTTTATTGTCTTTTACTTCTTATGGGCTCTGTCTTGTTGTACCATAGCGTGCATAACTAGTGAGGAGTGGAGTAGCTAACCAATCCAACTCAGTCACGGTTTCATTTCTTTCATAGTCTCATAATAACCTTTCCTTCGAAGGCTGGTACAAACAGGATGTTTGGTCTCTTACCAGTTACCAATTTTCTCATTGAAACGGTAACTTTAGTTAAATCTTATGAATTTGTGCTTTTTTGAGCAATTTATCATGAGATTGACTTTTTGTTAAAGTTTAACTTTTCTCTTAACTTGACCTCGACTTAATATCGACACATACTTTTGCCAGAATCAAGTTCTACGACGACTTAAGTCTTGTAGATACATACATAACATTGTATCTAACATTCAGGAGTCATCTTTCACATTCTGGCATACATTTTGTCTACAATATGCTCGGATTGAGCAACATAGAGAAATAAATTTACTCGTGTTGTAGACAAGAAAAACTACTGATACTTACCAAAGTTTCGCTAACGATGCATCCGTTGTCTCACTTGATGCTTTCCAACTTCGATCGTTAATCGATCCTATTGCATAAATTTTTTATCATTAGATTCAAAATCTAAGACCAATAATTACATTGAAATTTACTTCAGAAAGGTCTACAATCCTTATATTTGGTATTCAATCCCAAAATATTTCATATCTCAAGAATTTGCACTAAAATCGTGCACGTTCCTCAGTCATGGGCCTAATTTTTCAGTTTCGGTCCAGAACTGTGAATTCTCATTGTGTTCGGTTTCTACACATCATTGATTATCGAATCACCTTTCTTTTCATACTTTAATCCCTTATTGCTCTTGAAATCCGGTTTTAGTTCAAAATACTCAAACTAAATTTCGGTAGAGTTCCGCCTATTTCTACATGTTTTTCGAGCTAACCTTAGCTCGTTTTATCTGTTGTTTCCACCATCAAACACCATTCACATACTTTCTCTTTCAATTATATCACAATTTCTAGGGTTTCCTCATATTTCCATAAAATTTCTCCATACCAAAAATTGATAGAAACAAAGGTCAATTAACCTAGAATCTATCCTTGATTCATCAATTTTTAAGTTCCTTAACCATTAAAAACTAACTACCATACTTAAGTGAAATTTTCCTCATGCTTTCTACAACATCCCACGTGCAGCCATAGTGAAGAAATGAGAGGAAAAATTTGAAATTTCACCTTAGAGAGTGAAGAACAAGCTTCGGTGATGCTGTTCCTCGATAATTCCGTCGATTTCCACTTAAATCTCATTTTTCTTCACTTTGAAATTTTTTTTCCTCTCTTTCTCTCTTGGCTGATGCTCTCTATTCTTATGCATGAGAAATGACCATTTCTCACCTAATATACCTTTAATGAACCAACCAATACATAAAGCAAAAGTCCAAAAATGAAATTTTAACTTTTCCAATGACCTTTTTACAAAATTTTACAAAATATCCCAAAAATATCTTTCCTTTTCCTCTCCTCCAAGCTTGGCCGGCCACATTAGATGCCACATGGCTCAATCTCAACCTTTCATCCAATTTTTCACTTTTAATCTCAACCATTGATCATTTAATAATTATCCTATTTTGGTTTAGTTTAATTCATATCTGGTACGCGTTTTATACGTGTTTTTCGGACAAATGGTCAACTTAGTCAACCTTGACCATTCTTGACTAACTTTTTGAGGGCGACGTTTTGGTCGACTCTTGGTTAACAAATTTTGACTCGGTCAACTCAAATCAGTCGAAACCCTAATTTTCTCGGTTCGGCCTTCCGAACCCCTTTTTCGTCCGTTTTTCGTTTCGATTGTTTCTAAAACCCAAGAATTGATGTCTCTCAATCGTTTTCCATTTCTTAAACTTATCATTCATGTGTTTACTCACTTGTGGGCTTAACACAACATTCCATACTTCTTTCTTAAATACAATCTAAAAAAGGGTAACTGCATCGTATCATAAAAGTCTGAAATTTCTGAACTTTAGCATATAACTTGCTATTCCATACTTATATCAGTAAATATTTATCATAAAAGTATTTATATTAATGATACAAAGGATTCTAGAGAATATTATCCTATACAATAATTCCGATAAATTTCTCAGTCATGACATAAACAATACCAAACAAACCATATGTTAATTACTTCTCACTTTTCAAAAAAAAAAAAATTAAATAGACAGACTTTTTTTAACAATAATTAAATAAATAGACTTGAAACTAATGAAAAATAGCTTGTTATATCACGTTTAGATTTCTAATCCTTTCTTATACTTTAAGCTAAAAGAAACTGATAGATAGACAACAAACAAACAAGGTTTAACTAGCAGAAAATAATACATAGTAATGACACAAACAGCTTTCTCATGTCTCCATCAAGCAGCAATATTTGTGTTTTAAGTTTTAACTTCTGCATGTCCATGCTCCTATATCTAGGTCTTACCCTAGTCATGATAGTACATATATATATATGTATATGTATATGTATATATACCCACACACTTTATTACAAACAAAAAATAATATTATTCTAAAATAAGATCAAAGACCCTTAAAATTATCTTCTGAAGACTCTATTTCCACGCCACCTTGACTCCATGTAGTTACTAGAACCATCCTGAGCATAAACTCCATACTTGAAGTAAAAGGTAGACGGGCCTCGGCCTCCAACGACAACCTTTTGCACATTGTTGATGAAGATTGTAACTCTAGAATTACCAACGTCATGGATCACATTCAGTTTGAACCACTTGTCGTAGATGTTAGAAGCCACCACTTGGTTCCGGTAAACTCTCAGGTTACCATCATACACTCTTAATTGCAGAGTTGTGGCATGACTGGCTGCACCGAAAACCTGCATTATACATGCACCGGTGGTCCCGCTAGGCACGTAAAAGTTGCCTTCGAATTGCCACACTCCAGAGGTATAGTCATGTCCCTACAGAAAAGAAAAAAGGGGTTATATACATTTTTATACCCTTTATTTTAGGTTAATTCAAAAAGTATACATTCAGTTTTTAATCTCATTAAATGCATTCATAATAGATTTATCACACATATTCATACTTTTTTAGGTCAACATTAAATTTTAACCTAAAAAATACCTAGAATACCGTCAAATAAACAAACAAAAAAATTAGAAAAACTCTAAAATTTTAAATTTTTTTTAAATAAAGAGCTCTAAAAAACTTGAAACTTAAAGAAAACCTAACCCTTGTCTCACCCAACTCCCGCCAACCCTACCCCCCACCACCGCCTTAGCTCGCCCTCATTGTAACCCATCACAGTGAACCCATACTTTAACCCCCCAATCTGCGACGGACAACAACCGACCTAGATGCGTGATGACGCTCCCATCCTCCCTCACCCGAATCTCTCAAGCCCCTATATATCGACTCCACCTGAATATTGCGTTTGGATTTGCACTATGGTAACGCCGGAGGTACCTTTGGGCACGAAAGCATAGCCTTCGAATTGCCAAACTTCAGAAGAGTAGTCATGATCCTTTAACATGAATTGTCATAAAACATAAAAAAATTATAATAATAGAAAAAGGCATAAGTTGTACTAAAAGAAATTATGGATATTAAGTTTGGTTTTGAATTTTTTAATATGGATATATATTGTTTTTTTTTTTCTCAAAAAAATAATTAGTAGTATCTTCACACTCCTGACATAGCGTCTCTTAGAAGAGTCTATTAGGACCATTGGTAGTGGGAGTGAAGAAAGGAGGGAGACGAAAAAAAAATCAATAAGTATCTTCACACTCCTAACCTAGTGCCCACTAGAAGAGTCCATTAGGACCACCGGTGGTGGGAGTGAAGGAGGGAGAGAGAGAGAGAATTACCTTGATGCGTACTTCAGAACGCGGTCTGGTGGTACTAGAAGGCTTGAAAGGCTTGTCGTTGTTGTAGACCCAGAACCTTCTGACTCCATCTTTGTAGCTGTAGCGATTTTTGAGAGGTTCATTGTAAGGTTTATCATTCCTAAAGTCCTGCGCTGTTAACGGAACAAGAGTGAATCCATCAGTAGGATCGTGTGCACTACAAATCCTCATCATCGATAACCATAACTGCAGGAACAAACTCACAAATACTATTTTCTTGCAGTCATTGAGACACCAATCCAGTCTCATTTTTGTTTTTATTATTCTTCTTCCGCTGTTAGCTTAATTTCTTCTCTCTATATTTTTGGTAAGTACTCCTTATATAACGTGGCTATATATATATATATATATATATATATGAGTTTTGCATTGAATGACGTTGCTTCCACATTGTGTGGTTCCTTTAGTTTTACATTACCACCACCATTATATAATTATAGGAAGAAATATTTGGGTCACGTTGAATTTCAATAATGTTGACAGATTTTCATAAGTTTGATCCTTTTGTCTTCAACTTTGCGTAATTTTCCTATATATGTCCAAGTTAGATTTCAACCCTAAACATGAGTAAATGTAAACAGGAATCAAGAACTTATAGTTGATGAGCGATTTAACGTGCAAGTCATTTATAGTGATTAGATAATATAACTTTTTATACAACTCAACTGTTATGTGCAATAATACAAATAAAAATATTTGTGCATATTTTAGTGGCCAAAACGGCTCTTCTTTTTATTTATTTTGCGCGGGGGATTAATATGTTTTTATTAATATAATTTGGATATAAGTTAAGGAGTATAGTGTAATTTTCGCTATTTTTTTAAGCGCTGTCACCTTGCCTTTTTTTTATATTTTTATTTTGGAGCAATGTTACCTTTAACTAATGGTGTATTAACTAGTACATAATCGGTGTGGGTGTTCTGCAAATTTAATTATAATCACAAGCATACAAATAGATTGAAATATAAATTAATAGAGAAGGAGGTCGAACCTATGAGGACTAATAAATTTAAGAAAAGTTATTCTAATTTAATAGAATTATAATTCTAACCTAGTTCAAGAGCATTCAAAATAATTTATTTGGAGTAGGTTAGTTGGAGTAAAGCCGAGCTAGAGGCTTCGAGTAACATCAAACGTTTTATTTCGTATGGTTGTTTAATTTTATTTTTTTTTATCAAAGAATGTAATTTTCTAATTGAAGAATCTGATTATCTGATTAATTGCCTCTCATTTTTAGTCAATAGAAATATATTCGTTAGGTCTGACACTAGCTAAAACCAAACATTGATTTGAATACATAATCAATATGTTAAAAGTACTTTTATTAATATACATATAATACAAAATTGATTCCATATAAACAATGTTTGATTATATATAACCAATATAAAACATTGATGTTAGGTCTTACACTAACATTATTGATTCCCGTTGTTTAATCGTCTTTTCCGTAAGCTTTTCTTCTTATTTTCTTGTTTGGTTAGCCCTTATGACTAGATTCTATTCTTTTTTTTTTTTTTTACTTTTTCTTGTTATTAATAAATTGAAATGAGGTTTTGATAATATATAATGAGTTGTTTAACGGGTCCTAAGTTTTTTTTAATATCACTTTACCTCTATCACTTATAATTTATTATCAAGACGTCACTTTTAGTACATGAAAAATATAAGTCAAGAATATGTATTCTATAATCCATTTCAAGATTAAGATGAACACATATGATTGTTTAAAGTGAATTTTTTTCTTTAAACATAAATTTTAATTTAAACAAGTCAACTTTAATCTGGTCTAATATAATTTTCTACCTATGAAAATATATTAATGTCTTAAAACAAAATGTCTACCCAAATACTGACCCTCAAAGTTTAGTGGCGACAGTGAGATTAACCCCATAAACAATACCAAACAAACCCTATGTTAATTACTTCTCAATTTAAAAAAAAAAAATAAATAGATAGACTTTTTTAACAATAATTAAATAAATAGACTTGAAACTAATGAAAAATAGCTTGTTATATCACGTTTAGATTTCTAATCCTTTCTTCTACTTTAAGCTAAAAGAAACTGATAGATAGGCAACAAACAAACAAGGTTTAACTAGCAGAAAATAATACATAGTAATGACACAAACAGCTTTCTCATGTCTCCATCAAGCAGCAATAGTTGTGTTTTAAGTTTTAACTTCTGCATGTCCATGCTCCTATATCTAGGGTCTTACCCTAGTCATGATAGTACATATATATATATATATATGTATACGTATATATACCCACACACTTTATTACAAACAAAAAATAATATTATTCTAAAATAGGATCAAAGACCCTTATAATTATCTTCTGAAGACTCTGATTCCACGCCACCTTGACTCCATGTAGTTACTAGAACCATCCTGAGCATAAACTCCATACTTGAAGTAAAAGGTAGACGGGCCTCGGCCTCCAACGACAACCTTTTGCACATTGTTGATGAAGATTGTAACTCTAGAATTACCAACGTCATGGATCACATTCAGTTTGAACCACTTGTCGTAGATGTTAGAAGCCACCCCTTGGCTCTGGTAAACTCTCAGGTTACCATCATACACTCTTAATTGCAGAGTTGTGGCTTGACTGGCTGCACCGAACACCTGCATTATACATGCACCGGTGGTCCCGCTAGGCACGTAAAAGTTGCCTTCGAATTGCCACACTCCAGATGTATAGTCATGTCCCTACAGAAAAGAAAAAAAGGGGTTATATACATTTTTATACCCTTTGTTTTAAGTTAATTCAAAATGTACACATTCAGTTTTTAATCTTATTAAATATATGCATTCATAGTAATTAGATTTATCACACATATTCATACTTTTTTAGGTCAACATTCAATTTTAACCTAAAAATACCCAGAATACCGTCAAATAAACAAACAAACAAAAAAATTAGAAAAACTATAAAATTAAAAAAAATTTTAAAAAAAAGAGCTCTAAAAAACTTGAAACTTAAAGAAAACCTAACCCCCTTATCTCGCCCAACTCCCGCCAACCAAAGTCTGCAGATGGGGGTCAACACCAAATGATCTTTGAAGCTCTTTCATAGGTTCAATCATTTCAGGATCACCTTCATATTCAAGGTTGTCAGCAGGCGAGGAAGGGATGGAAGGAGTTTGAACAGCAGGTGATCCGCAGCGAGAGGCACCCTTTATTGCAGCATCAAATGACAGGTTAAGTTTGACTCCTGGACTGTAATCAACAATTGCGTCTTTAGCCTCATAGAAACCCTTCCAATATTCATCGTCAATGTCTTTATAAAGCTCGGCGATCTTAACTCGATCAGCTTAACTCTGTAATTCGATCGAATTCTTTCTTCCTTGTAGGTGATGACGTTATTGATTGCACGATAAATATGGAAGTCTCCTTTTGATGTTTTGGATTTTGTGTTGTTAAATGTTATGGGGAATCTGTTGGGTCTAGAACTATGGTCTTTTGATATGTTGGTTGAGAAGTATACGAGATGGCTTTGCTTGTTGAGGTTGGGATGCTGTGCGTGGAGATGAACATGGGAGGAAAATCCCTTTTCAGTTCTATGCTCTTTTTTTTTTTTCCTTATTTTTAGAGTTTACTGTTTTAAGGGTAATCTAGGTATTTTCGGGTCAAATTTTTTTTTTTTAAAAAAGTATTAATTTGTGTAATAAACATAATCTAAAGATATATATTTGATGAGATCAAAAACCAAATGTATACTTTTTGAATTAACCTAAAATAGAGGGTATAAAAATGTAAATATCCTAAGAAAAAACAATTAATTATCAAGATTAATATTATAGCTATAACTCAAAGTATCTAATTAATGCTAATTAGATTATTATCCAATGCTGAAAAAAAAAAATTGCAATATTGAATTTTCTATACATGCTATTTCCAGCCAGAAAAGATGAAGCCCAACATCAGAATAAAATTAGTGATTTAAAAAAAAAACTATTGCATGTAAGAGAATAAAATTAACGTAGTTAGGAAACATGCGAACTAAATTTACACCCAAATAGTAATTAGTTACTCAAATTAAAATGATAGATTATCTATATCTCTTTATAAATCTTTAGGAAGTTCGGCAGGCATTAAATTAGATTTCCAGCACAATACTTGCGTTGATTGTTGGTACAGAAGTAATATATCTATATTTAATATGTATAATGATGTAAATGGGAACCGAGTGCAAGAATATTGGTGCAGTAATAAGTCAAATACCTAGACATTTACTGCAAGCACTATAAGTCCAAAATGATGGTCTGTGAAAATGGGAAAGAAGAAGTATTGCTAGGGTTGTACTTACAAATAGCATATAAAAGTGCGAAACACGTTAGAAAGATGTAAAATCAAAAAATTTAATTAGTCTAAACTATTATGACACAATGTCAGTATTATACGTATCGAACAATAAACGTCATATATATTATATCTCTAATAATTATAACATTTACATTAGAAAGATGTAAAATTAAAAAATTTAATTAGTCTAAACTATTATTATACAATGTCAATATTATACGTATCGAACAATAAATGTCATATATATTATACCTCTAATAATTATATGTTACGTGAAAGTTGAAAAGACTGTATATGCATACCGAAATGCGCATTTCGGTGCGCGGCTTGGTCGGACTGCCTTGTTTGAAGGGCTGGTCAGTCCGGTAGACCCAGAACTTCTCCACAGAGCCTTCATCGACAAGACTGTAGCGATTCCCGGTAGGCTGGTCCCATGGCTTATGCAACTGAAAGTTGCTCGGCGACAAGTTCACCCTTGTGAATCCATCCGTAGGAAGGGCCAACACACAAAGATTGTCTTGGCCATTCAAGAAGCTCAAAACGAGCTGAACCAGAAAGTTTTTGCAGAAATAGTTCAACATCATTTTCTAGTAATCATGTATATATTGCTATCTTAATGAGATATGTTTATATAGGAGTTTGAGAAGTCGAAGATAAGGAAGACACAACTTATAATTAATATAAAGTTGATCAAAAAAGAAATTCAAAGATAAGATATTATCTACAAGTGGCCGGTTTTGCCCCATAGTCGTGGACTTTTTGACGTCTAAAGCCAGACGTTGCTTTAGACAGAATTTTCTTTTTTCCCTAAGCAATATAAAAAGAGGGAAATAATTGATATCAAGAAATTAGAGAGCACATCTCAATAATGTTGCCACATACTAAAATTTTAATCCCACATCAAGCGTTATCAAAATTATCAAGTAAACTAAAGAAAATCACAAAACTAATAATGAATCAAAAGAAACAGTAAACTACGTGGGTATCAAAAGCTTAACCGGGCCGAAAAGACTTACAAATTAGACATAAATTAAAATTAATGAAGCAAAAACCGGTTAAATCTCTCAAGATATAATAATGAATCAAAAGAAACAGTAAACTACGTGGGTATCAAAAGCTTAACCAGGCCGAAAAGACTTACAAATTAGACATAAATTAAAATTAATGAAGCAAAAACTGGTTAAATCTCTCAAGATATCATTTTTCTCTTAAATTTAATTAATAAACGTAGAGATGAAGCTAGCTTAAGCCTAGGGGGCCCCCCCTCAGCCAAGCTAGCTCTTTTAATTTGTTCAGTAAAATTCTTGTTTTACCTCATTTTTTCTTTGTTTAGCCACCCTAAAATTTTTATTTTTAAATTCTATATTGAATGTTATAATAGTTTTCACTTAAATCCTTAATTTTGATCTTAATTGTAAAGTTTTATTTTCTGACTCTAGATGTTATGCAAGAGTTTAAAAGTTTTTCATTTGCACTCTTAACTTTTGCATCTAACCATAGTTTTTTTTTTTTTTTTTAAAATACTCTATTATACAATTAATTGAATTCAAAATTTTAGTTTAACTCAAGCCCCTGAAAATTTTTTCTTGCTTCGTTACTGAATAAACGGAAAAGGCATCCTCATGATCAAAACCCAAGCATGAAAACCAAATTCATCCCAGATAAAAGAGTACATAATCTCTGATCAGAAGCAACAATAGGACGTGCATAACTGCATATAAAACTAATATTGATTGATAATTTCACTCGCAAAAGCAACATTCGACATATGAGACTCATCTTCTTGCCACCATTATTAGTCATAATTAACACGACCATTTTAATAGCTTGAATTTCTTTGCACTCATGAAGAGCATTTTTATTTTTATTTTTTGGGGGGGAAATCAAATAGGCACAGCTTTTTCGCAAATTAATTTTATCCAAGCTTCGGCGAATAGGCGTAAGCGCTAGACTATTTTTTATCTCTTTCTAAGCAAGAGTATAATTATTAATCTTCATTAAACTACCAATTTCAAATGATTCCTATCTTAGCAACATTTTAATAGAAAGTAAGCTTCATAACATATAAGATAATCACTTCTTATAACTAGTTGTAGTGTTCAGCACCCGCGGCTCTCAAGTATTTTTGTTTTACTTTCAACCACTGAAAAAATAATATGAAGCAATTAAAATTAAAAATCTATCAGCTAGCCAGCTGCTACTTTACAATTCAAGATAAAAGTTTTAACGGACCATGAAATTATTTTTTTTTTTATTTTTAAGTTTGATTTAATGGTATGAAAAATGGATTCTCTTACTCTCCTTATTATTTCTTAGTGTATGTTTGGAGATATTCTTTCGAACTTAGTAGAAGCTAGAGTTGTCAGTATGATCATAATCATATCTTACGCTATGCTATTCATTAATTAAGGGTACATGTGCATAAGTACCATTGGTTCAATTATTAAAATTTTGTCATGTATCTCCCGATAGGAAAATACGTATGAGTTAGTATATTTGCATCCCACTTAACTAGTTTGAGTTACTTTACTAGAGGAAATTATGAAATAAGTTCTCTTTTCAAATCAAATTTTAATAGCATTAATTATTAGTTATTAAAGTTGTTACCTAAAACAACACGTCCTGTACTAGTCATGTCAACGTCATTAATGGTAAATATTAAGCAAAATTAATTACGAAAAGAAAAATCAATGTAATGTAGGCAAAAAACTTGTTAGGTATTTATGCCTTAAAATTAGGGCCGCTCATGGGTTGTATTAGGGTAGGATAGGGTTTTTTCTTTTCTCGCTTCAAAGGATGTGGGTTGCACATATTTGGTCCTAACGATGTTATAAAAATTTCACAACCCAATGATGTTTGGGTTGGGTTGGGGCGGTGAGGGATGGATTGGGTGGTCGGTTTTAACATTTAAAGAATCAAAGACTCAAAGTTTAATCCAACATTCAAAGTTTATCATCAAATAGAAATAATAACTCCAATATTCAAATAGATAGAAATTCAAAGTTCAATCCAACATCAAACATGAAGCAAAGTGGTCCATCCAACATCAAACACAAAGCAAATATAAATTAGTCTACACTCATAAATTAGTCTTAACATAAAGCAAACATAGATGTTTAATTCAAACATGAAAAAACTAGAGAGTGAAAATGAGTTGCCTGCCTAAGGTTAGATATTAGATGAGGCAAGTTAGAGCGCAGATTAAGTTGGGGTGTGCGGACCATTATAGGCCTAACCCACACCCGGCCCCAAAACTTCGGGTCATACATTGAATGGGCCGAAAAGAAAAATTTAATACTAAAAATTACATTTTTCAAATTGAGTTGGGATGGGGTGGGTTGACCTGCGAGTTTTGCGGGTTTATGAAGAGCCCTACTTAAAATTGAGGTAGGTGCCTTATTAGATATTAAAGAGATCTTATCTCATGATTATCAATTAACATGAAACACACGCGAGTTAAAAATTTTTCATTGCTCTTCGTCGTCGGATTTTTTCAAGATCAAATTTATTTATAGACGTTTGATTTATGGATTCAGAATTATGATTCAGAACCATTCTCGATTTACGTGTATTTTTTGTGAGAGAAAATATTGTAACGAACCACGAATCATGATTCGAATCATGACACGAATCCACCAACCAAACACACCAGACGAACCTTTTTTTAGTACGTCATTTTTGCCCTTCTTACTATCTCTCTCTGTTTTTTTTTTTTTTTTGAGTTGTCATAATTGGACCTCTAATCATGCCTGGTCTCTTGTAATCTAAACAAAAAAAATATTATCATCCTTTTTAAATATTTCTCCTCGTTTCTTCATTCTTCTTTGATCCCTCGTATTGATCATGAGCCCGTTTGATTGGAGGATTCGTTCTCTGATTCGAATCATGGTTCATGGTTCGCTATAGTATTTTCTTTCACAAAAAATATACGTAAATCGAAAATGATTCTAATATCATGATTCTAATGCATGAACCAAACGGGCTCGATCTTTTCTTTATAATCCGAATCACTTTGATCAACTAGATGTTCTCAAGATTATACATTCAAATTTTAAACGCATGTAAAATTTGTACTTATTATCAACTAACATATGTAAAGAGAGAAAGAGCATCTTTGAAGATCTTCTATTTTTATATATATTTAAATATTTTTTTATTTTTTTCTTTCTCGTATTTAAGGGTACTTTAGACATTTTTTAGGTCAAAATTAAGTGTTGATTGGTAAAAAATGTGTAAATTTATATATTAAATGAAATCTAAAGAAATACTTTTATGAAATAAAATCAAATGTATACTTTTTGAATAAATTTAAAATACAATGTATAAAAAGAAAAGTAACCCTTAAAAATAGTGGTTAAATTGTTTTGTTTATTTGTCATTATTTCTATAGAATCTATTATTAACTTGTTTATTTCATATATTCGAACTATTATTTAAATTTATTTATTACAGTATTTTTTCTTATAAAATTTAAATTTTTGTTCAAACCTATAAATGAAACAAGTCATATCGTTTAATACTCAGTTATTTTATAAATATTTTTACTTAGTAAAGTTTACAAAATAATAATAGTAATAAGAACAATATTAATTAAACAGATAATTTCTAATGGTAATGTTTATGGTGAGTTGTGACTTCCATAAAAAGCCCACCTTCCCCGACCAAAAACCAAACTTACAAACTCCCACTTTCCTTGAAAGCAAACAGACCCCCCACTCCACTCCACTCCACTCTACTCCTTGTCCCATGCCGTGGCCGCCGGCGTCGAGGCCCGGTGGCGGCGGAGGCCTTGGCGCCGCCGCCATTTCGTACGTGGCAGTCGACTACCTGCGCCACGTGTCTCCGGCGTGGCACGCGCGGCTGCAGCCATTGCTTTGGACGGCGCTAGCGGTGGTGGCCGTCAGCCGAGTCCCGTTCTACCGCCACTGGTCGGCGGAGCTCCGATCGGCGTTGCCGTTCCTCGCCTCGATGATCTTCATGCTCTCCGCTCTCCTCTTCGAAGCTCTCTCCGTTCGCTTCGTCACCGCCGTGCTCGGCCTCGACTGGCACAGGTAGGTCTAGTGGTAGCTTTTTGGAATTTCGATTTCAGCTTAATTTCGTCCTTCTGTTTCATCAAGTTTCTTGATTTTTGTGCATTTCTCTTTTGTTACATTGATTGAAACTGGAAATTTTTGGGAAAAATGATGCTGATTTGGAAATTATTATAGTCCAAATGTGGAGTTTTGTTTGGCTATTTGTTGATTTGGAAGTTCAATTATAGCTTAGTTTCTCGCTTAGTGCATTGATTGGATGAATCTGATTTTATTTTTTGGGAGCTAGGAATTTGTCGTCAAAATGTAGATTTTGAGTTGAATATTTCCTGATATGGAATGTAGCTCAGATTTAGGCATGTGACGCGAATGGATCCTTTTGCCCTTGTTAATTTAGGGATGCTATTACATTGATTGGGACTTATGTGATCTGATGTTTGTTTTTGAATACGGTCTGGGGTCTATGACACATGCACAATATTAAGACGAAATGAAGCCACTAGAATTCGAACTCCAGATCAGTCACTTACACACGCAACCACTTGACTAAGTGTCGTTAAATTATGTGATCTGATGTTTTGGGATTTAGGAATTGGATTGTTAGCACTTCGTGTCCACTGAATTTCTCATGATGCGGCACTTTCTTCCTTGATTTAATTTTTTGGTTAAAATTTAGTTATTGGATGTAGAATAATGAAAAATTAACACTAATGCTAACGAGAAACAACTTTTGGACGGAATAGTTTTAATTTCGTAGCCCATGTGTCTTGTGAACATCCGTAACTTGACACTTTTATAGAGTTGACTGGTGCTACTTTGGAAATTCAAGTACAAAATTGTCGAGAAAAAGTGACAAGTGCTTAAAACTCTTAGGAATATGCTCGAATTATAGATTTTGATTTCAGTGTTGGAAAATGGGATTATAGCTCAGCGGCTCAGGTTTATAGTTGTGAATGAATCTTTTTACCCTTCTTAGTTTGGTTGGTCAAACCTAAGTTTAGCTGCTGAATTGGACCAATTGGTTTTGAGCTCCAGCTCTTGAACATGTAATCTATATGTAATCTATTAGTTTTTCAATTGCTGAGTGTAAAAATTAAAAGAATGAAGTCTTCCTTAGAGGTTCATTCATATTTTTTCCGAAAGAACTTTTAGTAGATTTTGCCATGTGAATCTTTTTGCAGTTACTTTGGTAGGCTAGACCTAATTTAGCAGCTTACTTAGTTTTTATTTAAGCTCTCGGGCATGTGAATCTTTTTGCACTTACTTTTGGTAGGTCCGGCCTAATTTAGCAGCTTCCTTAGTTTTTGTTTAAGCTCTTGAGCGTGTAATTCTGTTTGTTGCTATGATTGTGTCTTGTATTCGTATTTGGATTATGGCCTTGTGAATTCATTTAGGAATATCAACTGCTATTACAAGATGAAAGGTTTGCTCCGCTTGAGTTGTTTGCTTAATAAAGTAAGCCAAATGAAAAATAAAGTAAAATATAATAGTAGAAGGAAGAGAGGCAGGGACAGGGACGGAGAAAATACTCAAATTTACCCTGCTTTCGTGATTCACTTTGGCTGTATTTGGTTTGATAGGATTACATGGCATTAGATAAGACTGGGACTTAGGATACTGAGGGGAATGGATATTTCTTAGTCCTAATACTGGCAGTATTGGATTGAGGGATGGGAGAAAGTATGGCCCCATTTGTTTCGAGTTCGAACTATAATTCAACTTTTTGCTACAATGTTTTCTCTCACAAAAATTCAAATTTGGCTTTTTCTGCTACAGTATTTTCTCCCACATAAATTCACTTTTTAACTCAAATTCTCAACTTGAACAAGCGAAACGATCGAGGCCTACATATCCAAAGTGGTGGGATATTAAATTGATTATCTAATTTCTAATTTTTATCTTAATGTTGTGTATATTCTAATTGAACACAAAAAGAACTACAAGAAACTCTGATTTGAAGTGTGTGAAATTGCTGTTCACCATGTTTATCAAAGTCTGCGTAAAAATGCTTTAATCTTTCTTTCTATTGCAATTTTAATCTAGATGTTTTTGATAATTTGCGTGTGAAGTTGCACATTGTAAAGGGGATTCCACCCTATAATGAGAAATCAGAGAAAAACGTTTTGGCTTTTGCAAAACATCAACAATCATATTTAGTAAAAGAAAAGGAAAAAATAATTACTGAAAAGAACAATATTCGTTGCATTATGTTGCCGGATTTGTGACATTGGTGTGGGATGAGTTCTGACGAGATACTCAGGTTCTTGTGGGACGGAGTACTTTGCTCCAATCCAAAAGTTCATTCTTTTAGCCCAAAATACAAGATATTGTTATGTTATCCTAGTCCTCTCTTATATTCCACCTCACAAAGATACCCTTTATGGAATTGGACCAACTTGAAAAGTGTTAATATTAATAGATTGATTTATAGTAAATGTCATTACCTGTAAAATGCCTGGCATTCACTCATTTAAACTTGTTGATTGAAAAAATACCTGTTCCACACATGCTACACCGGGTCTTCATTTCTGCTAAAAATACCACAAAAGATTATTGACAGCTTTGTAATCTTTGACAGTGACACACCTCCTCTTCCAGACACTGGCCAGTGGTTGCTCCTTGCTCTTAATGAGAAACTTCCACATGCAATAGTTGAGATATTGAGAGCCCGTATAATCGGACTGCACCACTTTCTCATGTTGTTTATGATGTTGGCATTCTCTGTTCTATTTGACTCCGTAAAAGCTCCTGGACTTGGACTTGGTGCAAGATACATGTTCACCATGGCTATTGGCCGCCTTCTTCGTGCCATAACTTTTGTATCAACAATTCTTCCATCAGCCAGGCCTTGGTGTGCAAATGCTCGGTTCAGAGTACCTGCGTATCCTCATCCCTGGGCTCAAAAATATTATGTCCCTTATGCATCAGATGCTAATGCTATACACCAGATTATAAGAGAGGATGTAGCTTATGGTAAGGTTGATGTTCCTTCTGTTCTTGGTCTGCTGGACATTATTTCTTTGGATTATTTGATATGCAACTTTAAGCTAAAAAATAGTGCTTAATCCTTACCCTTCATTCGGGCCAATTATATTTTCCTAGTATTTATTGATTTTATCTCCTCTCATGATTCCCATATCAAATTGGCATTCTCTTTTTGTTTTTCCCCTCTATGTCATCTGGCAATTTAAAGCATCTCAATATTTTCACTTTTTTTTTCCTCTTATAGTTGCGATATTTTGGTAAAAGGTTTGAAGTTTATGTTCATTCTTCTGAATTTTTGATTCTTTAGTCCATAGAAACAAACACTCTTCTGCATTTGTCCCTTAAATTGGTATAATAAGGTGGTGTTTAATTACTGTTTAACCTGTTTCCTTTATTTCTCAGCTGATCCTGGAGAATACTTAACTGACTTTCGACCAGATTGGGGCTCAATGAGTTTCCTAATCAATTTTCTGCGACCCACGGCATCAGAAGGATCTTCTTGGTACAGTTTGCTGAAGAAAGCCGGCGGTGGCTGTAATGACCTTATATACAGTGGCCACATGCTGGTTGCTGTATTAACTGCTATGGCATGGACGGTATACCTACAGTTTTGAAATTTGAAGCATCTATTTCTAATAACTATTGCCACTGTGGCTTTCTAAAGGACAAGTTAACTTGTGCAGGAAGCTTATGGAGGTTTTAGCTCGGCTCTCATATGGCTGCTCGTGCTGCATAGTGCGCAGAGGGAAGTACGAGAACGCCATCACTACACTGTGGACTGTATCGTGGCCATCTACGTGGGAATCCTCCTTTGGAAGATGACAGGTTTCATCTGGCCAGCGAAGAACACCGTGAAAGAAAGGAGGCTAGAGATGCTCGAGAAGATTCAAGGTCAACTAACTCATGCTGCCAAGGACTCTGACATTGATGAAGTGAGAGAGCTTCTGCAGGAGATCGAGCTGGGCAGCCGAGAGAACCAGAGTAGAGATCCAAGCAGGGCAATGTGGTTGTTTGCTTGTGCGACCATTTTCTTCTCCATCACCATTGTTCTTTTGGCCTTCACGTGGACGAGTGACGGATAAATTTTCTGCCAAGGTTTTCCTTCCACGAATTAGGTGGTAGACATTGTAATTCAATGAGATATTCACACTTCCTTGGTGATAAGTTTTTGAGTATTACGATCTTATAGGTTCTCTTTATGATTAGATTTTTTTTTTCTACACGCTTTTACTGGTTTGGTAAAAACTGGTTTCTTCATGGGATATGTTTAGTTACTTCAGTTCATTGACCATTCATTTGGTGACTTGTGTGTGGGAAAATAACTGATTATTTCCGTGAGCTTTTGCTTCCCTCTCTCTCTCTGTCATACTTGATTATAGTTGCTAAGCCAGCAGTGGAATTGTATTTGGTGACTTGTGTGTGGGAAAATAACTGATTATTTCCGTGAGCTTTTACTTCCCTCTCTCTCTCTGTCATACTTGATTATAGTTGCTAAGCCAGCAGTGGAATTGTAAAATACAATACGAACTTTTATTCTTGCATGTATATTTTGAGAATTACATGCCTATTATGACTTGCACGAGCGTAGATATCCTTCTAATCCACGGAATTTCTGTTTTCTTTCAGCGCAAAAAGGAAAAAAAATAAAAATAAAAATTCTGTCTTAATAGTCCCAATAAAAAATTCCTATATTTGATTGAAGATGGCGATAATGACCAATCTCAAATACTACTTGAACGCTACTTGAGCTTAGATAATATCTTCCTAAAAGACGACATTTGTGTTCAAATCCCTTGCTAAACGACATTTGTTCTACTTCACTTTGTTTTATTGAAAAAAAAAACGTCTAATCAAATTTTAAGGTCTCGTTTAATTCGCGGATTTAAGGCCTCGTTCTTTTAATATCTTCCTAAAAGACGACATTTGTGTTCAAATCCCTTGCTAAACGACATTTGTTCTACTTCACTTTGTTTTATTGAAAAAAAAAAACGTCTAATCAAATTTTAAGGTCTCGTTTAGTTCGCGGATTTAAGGCCTCGTTCTTTTTGCTGATTCGAGTTTAGAATTCAAGTTTTGTTACAGTAAAAAGCTCTCAAAAACAGTCACATCTAACTTTTTTGCTACAGTAAAAAGTTCTCACACAACATCACATCTCAACTCGAATTAGCGAATTGAACGAAGTTTTTAATTAAATTTCAGTTTCATTTAGTTTGTGAATTTAAGTTTTTAATTTGAATTAAGATGTGATTTTATATAAAAAAAATTTACTGTATTAAAAAAGTTAAATGTAATTTTTTATAAATACTTTTAAATGTAATAAAATTTAAATTAAAAATTTAAATTCGATAAAATAAGGAGACTCAAATCCCATGTTTGAAGATCAAGGGCATGTTCTTTTGTCTAAAAAACTCAAAAAAAGACAACTCGAGTTTCAACTTTATTCAAGTTTACGTTCTTTTAAGTTTTAATTTTATTCAACTTTATTCAACTTTATTCAAATTTCAACTTCAACTCAAATTATAACTCAAATTTAACTCAAAAATTACGCTTAAATTACACTTCAAAAGAACAAAAAAACTCCGCAAAACATCCTGTAAACTTGTACACCATATTTGCTTACGTGTTACTCCTTTTTCTTTGGAGCCTTTATTATTATTATTATTATTATTATTATTATTATTATTATTATTCTTTCTTGTGTTTTCAGTTCACATTTTGATTCTTACCGAACAAACAAAAACCGGATATTTCCCTTTCTCCTGTGTCCTGATTATCCAAGGGAAAAGAAAAGCCTTGTTTTTGAGCTCCTCCAATGGCGGTATCTGTATCGACCTCCTCGATTCCTTCTCTCAACTCTGACCGTTCAAATCGCTTTGCTACTTCCGCTATTTCTTCTTCATCACCGGGATTGAGATTGTCCTCATATTCTTCTTCTCTGCTATTTCCCCTGCGAATTGGAACCGGAGGACTTTCTTCTTCCTCGCGAAGGAAAAGAATTCTTCCCGTGGTAGCACTTTGTCTCTCTCTCTTCTCAGATTACTTTCTATTAGCCGAGGAAATTAGCGAGAAAAGTGTGTGTATATATATTCCTTAATATTTAGGTCAAATGTTTTGAGTTTTGTGTGTTTTTGTTGCGGAATTTCAGTTGCTTGGAGGTTTCATTTTTCCCACCGCTGATTAATGTGAAATACGTATAATTCTTGTGAAGCTCAACTTTTGGTCTGACTTTTTTTTTTATGAATTAAAATCCTCATGTTTCAGTTTCTTTGAATTTATTGTCGTTTTCCTTTACGCTTTGCTGGAATTGGTTTTGTTCCTTTTTTTCTTCTGATTATGTAGGAAAAATTTGCAAAGTCAACTAACCAAATTAGTCCCCATTGCCATTTTCCATAATATTACATCAATAAGTTTACTGGTAGATATGTTTGCTGTGCTCTCACAAGATTAATCTTAAGATAATATTGTGAAAATCCCATTACACCGTCCAAAGAAATATATGGTTTTTTTTTTTTTTTTTTTTTTTTTTGAGGATTAGCAGAAAAATATAAATTATAAATCAAACTAAGACAGTATGTACTACCAAGATAGAAAAGATTGAATCTGGAGAGAAGAAAACAAATTACAAACTATCATGTTTATGGGCAAATCAAATAACAAACTATTAAACTAAACCAAAGTAAAAGAAGAAAAAGTTGATAATGAGAAACCAGCCTAATTCCATAAAACTCCTAATGAAATACAGAAATAAGAACTAAATTTTAAAACTAATCAATTACACAATCTCTGTCACATGGGCAAGGGAAGGATTTGCCCTCTTATTTCAATGATATCTTTTGATGCTTCAGTTTGGATATGGAAATTTTCCTGTTTCAAATGGTGTTTCATGTTAAAAAAATGACAGAATACATCTATTAGTTCAAATTACTTTAAAATACATCAACTCAAGGAAACAACTTTTCGATATTCTTCTAATCCATTGAACGAATTAAAGTATGATTGTATCAGTATTGTAAATTTCTAGTGCCCAGCCGCTGCCCCATGATCTACTTACCTTCCAACCGCATTATTTATTTATTTTGTTACTGTTTACGAGCACCTTTGTCCCCCTTCTTTGTATATTGGAACCAATAGGTGGATCTTATATTTTGCAATGAATTTACTTAATAAAAATGTTGCTTAATAAGTTGTATAACTTTCTCTTTCATCTTTATCTTAAATTGATAATGTCGATTTTAAGTTCACCATGATGATTTGATCTATCTCCCTGCCTCATGAACACGAAGTGGCCAACTTTTTGACATTTTAAGATTTGATACCTTCGTTTTTTTTTTCTTTTTTTTTTCTTTTTTTTGTTGATACTCAGAAATCCCCCGAGCCCACTTTGTGAGCTTTGAGGGCAAGAGGCTGATTTGCAGTAAACCCCTTGTGCACTTGTCAATGGAGTTTTCACAACTTTTCAAGCTGTCTTAGGTTGTTGTCTGTTCGTGTGCTCTGCGTATTCAAGTGTGGCATGAATTCTGAACTGCTTTTGGGATATAAAGATTTACGTTCATGTTTGGTGAATGAAATTTGTAGGTCAAAGCAAAGAAGCAAACTTTTTCCTCTTTCGATGATTTGCTAGCCAAGTCTGATAAACCTGTGCTAGTAGACTTCTATGCAACTTGGTAAGATCTTCCACCTATTTATCCAACTTCACCCCTCTTTTTTAATTACTATGTTCCCTATTATTGGTTTTACAAAATTATATCGTTTATCTAAATAGAGGATCATTTGGGAGATTGTTTCCCCAATAAGCCTGTATAATCAGCTTAATCGAATATGTCTGAGGCTCTTAGCTTCTCCTCACTTTATAAATTTTGATTACCTTGGAAGTAAAACTGAAGATCCGAATAAAGTAATTTTTATTTTTGAAAAAGAGACAAAATTTCATTAATGACAAAAAATAATGTACAAAAGTAATCAGACGAAGAGATTTCCTCTGAAGAACAACTCACTTGACACTAGATCAAAAATCCCAATCCGTTGTTAAGATCAAAGAAAAGTAAGCTTTTAAACTCCTTCTCTTGATATACCCAAAGAGCGGTCGAGTATTTAACCCTGTTCCATATGACACCACATTATTCCTCACTCCCCTCAAAAGTTCTACTAGTTCCTTCCAACCAGACCCCAACACACACACACACACACACACACATATTTTGCACCTTTTATTGAGATTTGTCTTTCTTTGTGGGATGGGTATGATCCCAGTGCTTTTTAGAGTTTTATACTCTCTTAGAGGCGTATGGTGCCTTGAAAGTGTTGGATGATAATATCGGGTAGAAGATTATAGCCCTCTGGCTATCATGTGAATGACTTGCTTTAATTCTTTTATCCTCATGTGCCCTCTGTCTTGTCATTTCTCGTGTTGAAGATGCAGATATCTAAAACCATAAAACTGAAGATGGATTAATGTAATTGCTATTGGACAGGTGTGGCCCATGTCAATTTATGGTTCCCATCCTCAATGAGGTCAGTGCTTCTCTTAACGATAAAATCCAAGTGGTCAAAATTGACACCGAGAAGTACCCTAGCATCGCTAACAAATACAATATAGAGGCTCTGCCTACATTCATCATTTTCAAGGATGCAAAACCTTTTGATCGCTTTGTAAGTTGAATTTTTGTTCCGTATTTTTCTCCTCGTTTCTGAACAACCTATGTTTCTATAATAACGTAATCAGTTATAACTTATTCTATCGTTGTGTAGGTGTAGTGACAAGTCGCGAGTGTCTTGTCAACACAGCGATAGAATCGAAATACTGTTTCCTTAAAACTTCTAAATTTAGAAGAAGTTGGTTTGATTGTGTTCAGGAGGGTGCTATGACTGCTGCTCAGCTAATCCAACGAATTGAAGATGCTTTGAAGATTAAGCAATAGACCGGTGAGCCTTTAAGTCTTCCCTATTTCAGCAAAATTCTCCTTTATACTTTTATATTTTTGCTTGTTAATTGAACAGCTCGGATTTAACTATGGACCAGGTTTGTGAGGAACATTGATGGGAAACTGGATTTTCGTTTGATCAATCAAGAATGCATAGGAAGACCATAACTTTCGTTTCAGGAACCTGTGCTAGATATTTTTTTTCCGTATGTAATTGGCATTATACCCAAATTATGACTAAACTTGCTTTCAGTGGATAGATCAAGTCAAGAAAACAACTTTTTCAGGACAGCTTCTTTCTTGATGAATTTGCTGATAGTTTGCACTATTTCGACGGGAATGTTGTTTTGTTTCCAAAGTTCTTCCTTTGAATTTTGCTCCTAAAGGAAGCGAACCGTTTCATTCATCATAGAGCAGTAATATAGCTTCATAATGGAAAGGTGCAATTTCGTCCTATTTCCTTTTCTCCAGTCCTTATGAATGAATATAATGGAATCACAAACAAAAAATTGATAATCAAATTTTGAATGATGTTTTTTTTTTAAGAGCTTGCACAGGAATTATGTGAAATTTCGTATCATTTCGGGCAACATAGGAGTGCTCATTTACTCATCATATGTAACTATCACAAATTTGCAGAAACATCATTCTCTTCCCCATTGTAAATCTGTGGAATATTTTTTTATCCTATGGAGATTCCCCTTGGCCTAACACAGGTGATGTCGTTTTTCTAAAAGTACCGCTCATGTGGCAGTCGTTTTTCTTCCAGGGATGGGCAAGTGAAGGGGAGGTTTTGGCCTGTGAAGAGGAAAATGGGGTACTACCATTTGTGGCTTATTTGTTGTGTTTGGAATTGATCCCGTTTTTATTTTTTTACGTTTGTTTGAGTAAAAAAAAATGAAAACGTTTTTAAAATGGTGTTTGGCGCAATAAAGATAAAAAACGAAAATGAAAATAATTTTTTGATTTAGTGTAAAATGAGAGATAAATAAAAAATAATTTTTAATCGTTTTTCATTTTTTATTTTTTTCTCTCTTGAGCAGAGAGAGAGAGAAAGAGATATTAATGAGTTTTTTTATACTGAAAATAATTTCTTAATAAAATTATCAAATATATTTTTAAAAATGATTTCTGTTTGAAATTAAAAACGTTTTCGTTTTTATTTTCATATAAAAATAAAATTATTTTAGAACGAATTCTAAATGCACTTACGTTTCATAAATTTATAGAGAACGAGGAACATTTTAAAACAAAACTGATGAGTAGCCATTGTGTCAGTAACTCACAAGAACTACATTTCATATTTCTTAACGCCTAAATAAAAGTTAAATACAACAAATGAATAAAAAACTACATATTATCCATTAAAATTAACACTCTATATGGATTAAAAAAAATGTGTGTGAAGGAGTTGTCCCTCGGAGATATGAAGGAGATGTTTGTTCGCTCCAGGTTCTAAAGAACCAGACTGTTTCTCTCCAGGCCTCCCACAGGGGGGTGGGTCATACTCTTCACATACTTAAGGACGAGCTTAGTAATTAAGCGTACCCCTATTAAATATATATATATAT
>NW_010366478.1:550-1130 GCF_000414095.1 Morus notabilis | reverse complement strand
GCTCTCTTCGCGCCCTACAACCGCCACGGGAATAGCGACAACTTTTGGTATTGAAATGGGGCCCATTAGCCATTTGATCGAACCTCTCTTCGTGATCTACAACTGCCACGGGAAACTTTTGGTGTCGTAATGGGGCCCATCAGCCGTTAGATTGAACCTCTGTTCGTGATCTCCACTGCCACGTTTTCGGCGAAATTTTTTGGTATTGAAATGGGGCCCATCAGCTGTTTGATCGAAGCTCTCTTCTTGATCTACGACTGCCACGGGAACGGCAAAACTTTTGGTGTCGAAACGGGGCCCATCAGCCATTAGATCGAAGCTCATCGCGATCTACGAATGGCACGGAAATGGTGAAAACTTTTGGTGTCGTAAAAAGGCCCATAATCCGTCAGATCAAAGCTCTCTTCACCCTATACAACCGCCACGAAAACCACGACAAATTTTTGTGTCGTAACTGGCCCCATTAGCCGTTAGATTAAAGCTCTCTTCGCAATCTACAATGGCCAAAGGAAGGCTCAAAACTTTTGGTGTGTAACGGCGCCCATCAACCGATAGATCTAATCTATGTTTGCGCTCTACA
>NW_010366478.1:0-246 GCF_000414095.1 Morus notabilis | reverse complement strand
ACACGTCGCTTTACGGTTCTTAACCGCCACGGGAACGGCGACAACTTTTGGTGTCGTAATGGGGCCCATCAGCCGTTAGATCGAACCTCTCTTCGCGATCTACAATTGCCATGTTTTCGGCAAAAACTTTTGGTGTCCTAACGGGGCCCATCGGGTGTTAGATCGAAGCTCTCTTCACGCCCTACAACTGCCAGGGTAACGGTGACAACTTTTGGTGTCGTAACGGGGCCCCTCAGCTGTTAGATC
>NW_010366477.1:13004-13250 GCF_000414095.1 Morus notabilis | reverse complement strand
GTTAGGACACCAAAAGTTTTCGCCGAAAACGTGGCAGCTGTAGATCGCAGAGAGAGGTTCGATCTTACGGCTGATGGCCCCTGTTACGACACCAAAAGTTGTCGCCGTTCCCGTGGCGGTGGTAGAGTGCGAAGAGAGACTCGATCTCACGGATTATGGGCCCCGTTACGACACCAAAACTTCTCGATGTTCCCGTGGCAGTCGTAGAACGCGAAGAGAGCCTCAATCTAACGGATGATGGGCCCC
>NW_010366477.1:12220-12960 GCF_000414095.1 Morus notabilis | reverse complement strand
AACGCGAAGAGAGCATCAATCTAACGGATGATGGGCCCCATTACGACACCAAAAGTTGTCATCATTCCCGTGTCATTCATAGATCGCGAAGAGAGCTTCTTTAATCTAACGGTTGATGGGACCCGTTACGACACCAACATTTCTCGCCCTTCCTGGGGCGTTTGTAGAGCGCGAAGAGAGCTTCGATTTAACAGCTGATGGGCCCCGTTTCGACACCAAATGTTGTCGCCATTCTAGTACCGGTGGTACAGTGCGAAGAGAGCTTCGATATAACCTCTGACGGGCCGGCCCCGTTACGACACAAAAAGTTGTCGCTAAATTCGTGGCGGTTGTAGAGGTGGAAGAAAGCTTTGATCTGACGGATTATGGGACCCGTTACGATGTAAAAAGTTGTCGCCGTTCCCGTGCCAGTTGTAGATCGCGAAGAGTCAACCGTTAGATCGAAGAAGCTCTCTTCGCGATCTACGAATGGCACGGGAATGATGACAACATTTGGTGTCGTAATGGGGCCCATCAGCCATTACATCGAACCTCTATTCGCGATCTACAACTGCCATGTTTTCGGCAAAAACTTTTGGTGTCCTAACGGGGCCCATCAGGAGTTAGATCGAAGCTCTCTTCGCGCCCTACGACCGCCACGGGAATGGTGACAAATTTTGGTACTGAAATGGGACCCATCAGCTATTTGATCGAAGCTCTCTTCGTGATCTACAACTGCCACGGGAACAGTGAAACTTTTG
>NW_010366477.1:9156-11551 GCF_000414095.1 Morus notabilis | reverse complement strand
CGCGAAGAGAGCTTCGATCTAACGGCTGATGGGCCTCGTTTCAACACCAAACATTGTCGCCATTCCAGTGGCGGTGGTTGGCCGCAAAGAGAGCTTCGATATAACGTCTGATGGGCCGGCCCCGTTACGACCCCAAAGGTTGTCTCCGTTCCCGTGGCAGTTCTAGAGCACGAAGAGAGCTTCGATATGACGGATGATGGGCCCCGTTACGACACCAAAAGATGTCAACGTTCCCGTGCCGGTTGTAGAGCGCAAAAAGAGATTAGATCTATCGGTCGATGGGTGCCGTTACACAACAAAAGTTTTGAGCGTTCCTTTGCCATTGTAGATTGTGAAGAGAGCTTCGATCTAATGGCTAATGGGGCCCGCCACAAAACAAAAACTTGTCACGGTTTCGTGGTTGTAGAGGGCGAAGAGAGCTTTGATCTGACGGATTGTGGGCCTCGTTACGACACCAAAAGTTTTCACCGTTCCCGTGCCATTTGTAGACCGCAATGAGAGCTTCGATCTAACGGATTATGGGCCCCGTTACGACACCAAAACTTCTCGCCGTTCCCGTGGCAGTCGTAGATCGCGAAGAGAGCATCGATCTAACGAATGATGGGCCCCATTACGACACCAAAAGTTCTCGCCGTTCCCGTGCCATTCGTAGATCGTGAAGAGAGCTTCTTTAATCTAACAGTTGATGGGCCCCGTTACGACACCAACATTTCTCGCCCTTCCCGGGGCGGTTGTAGAGCGCGAAGAGAGCTTCGGTCTAACAACTGATGGGCCCCGTTTTGACACCAAACGTTGTCGCCATTCTAGTGCCGGTGGTAGAGCGCGAAGAGAGCTTCGATATAACCTCTGACGGGCCGGCCCCGTTATGACACAAAAAGGTGTCGCTAAATTCATGGCGGTTGTAGAGGGGGAAGAGAGCTTTGATCTGACGGATTATGGGACCCGTTACGACGTAAAAAGTTGTCCCCGCTCCCGTGCCAGTTGTAGATCGCGAAGAGTCAACCATTAGATCGAAAAAGCTCTCTTCGCGATCTACGAATGGCACGGGAATGACGACATCATTTGGTGTCATTATGGGGCCCATCAGCCGTTACATCGAACCTCTCTTCGCGATCTACAACTGCCACATTTTCGGTGAAAACTTTTGGTGTCCTAACGGGGCCCATCGGGCGTTAGATCGAAGCTCTCTTCGCGCCCTACAACCGCCACGGGAATGGCGATAACTTTTGGTATTGAAATGGGGCCCATCAACTGTTTGATGGAAGCTCTCTTCGCGATCAATGAATGGCACAGGAACGGCGACAAATTTTGGTGTCGTAATCGGACAAAGTTTCACCGTTCCCGTGGCAGTTTTAGCTCATGAAGAGAGCTTCGATGAAATAGCTGATGGGCCCCATTTCAATACCAAAAGTTGTCGCCGTTCTCGTGGCGGTCGTAGGGCGCGAAGAGAGCTTCGATCTAACGCCCGATGGGCCGCGTTAGGACCCAAAAGTTTTCGCCGAAAATGTGGCAGTTGTAGATCAAGAAGAGAGGTTCGATCTAATGGATGATGGGCCCCATTACAACACCAAAAGTTGTCATCATTCCCATGCCATTCGTAGATCGCGAAGAGAGCTTCTTCGATATAACGGTTGATGGGCCCCATTATGACACTAACATTTGTCACCCTTCCCGGGGTGGTTGTAGAGCGCGAAGAGAGCTTCAATCTAACGGCTGATGGGCCCCGTTTCAAGACCAAACGTTGATGCCATTCTAGTGGCGGTGGTACAGCGCGAAGAGAGCTTCGATATAACCTCTGATGGGCCGGCCCTGTTATGACACCAAAAGTTCTCGCTTTATTCGTGGCGGTTGCAGAGGGCGAAGAGAGCAGGGCCCTGTTATGACACCAAAAGTTGTCGCCGTTCCCGTGGTGGTTGTAGGGCTCGAAGAGAGCTTCGATCTAACGCCCGATGGGCCCCGTTAGGACACCAAAAGTTTTCGCCGAAAATGTGGCAGTTGTAGATCAAGAAGAGAGGTTCGATCTAATGGATGATGGGCCCCATTACAACACCAAAAGTTGTCATCATTCCCATGCCATTCGTAGATCGCGAAGAGAGCTTCTTCGATATAACGGTTGATGGGCCCCATTATGACACTAACATTTGTCACCCTTCCCGGGGTGGTTGTAGAGCGCGAAGAGAGCTTCAATCTAACGGCTGATGGGCCCCGTTTCAAGACCAAACGTTGATGCCATTCTAGTGGCGGTGGTACAGCGCGAAGAGAGCTTCGATATAACCTCTGATGGGCCGGCCCTGTTATGACACCAAAAGTTCTCGCTTTATTCGTGGCGGTTGCAGAGGGCGAAGAGAGCTTTGATCTGATGGATTATGGGACCCGTTACGACCTAAAAAGTTAT
>NW_010366477.1:7968-9044 GCF_000414095.1 Morus notabilis | reverse complement strand
GCGAAGAGAGCTTCGATCTAACGGCTGATGGGCCTCGTTTCAACACCAAACGTTGTCGCCATTCCAGTGGCGGTGGGTGGGCGCAAAGAGAGCTTCGATATAACTCTGATGGGCCGGCCCCGTTATGACACCAAAGGTTGTCCCCGTTCCCGTGGCAGTTCTAGAGCACGAAGAGAGCTTCGATATGACGGATGATGGGCCCCGTTACGACACCAAAAGATGTCACCGTTCCCGTGGCGGTTGTAGAGCGCAAACAGAGATTAGATCTATCGGTCAATGGGCGCCGTTGCACAACAAAAGTTTTGAGCGTTCCTTTGCCATTGTAGATTGCAAAGAGAGCTTCGATCTAACGGCTAATGGGGCCCGTTACGACACAAAAACTTGTCACAGTTTCGTGGCGGTTATAGAGGGCGAAGAGAACTTTGATCTGACGGATTGTGGGCCTCATTACGACACCAAAAGTTTTCACCGAAAACGTGGCAGCTGTAGATCGCGAAGAGAGCATCGATCTAACGGATGATGGGCCCCATTACGACACCAAAACTTTTCACCGTTCCCGTGCCATTTGTAGATCGCGATGAGAGCTTCGATCTAACGGCTAATGGGGCCCGTTACGACACAAAAAATTGTCACGGTGTCGTGGCGGTTGTAGAGGGCGAAGAGTGCGTTGATCTGACGGATTGTGGGGCCCATTACGACACCAAAACTTTTCACCGTTCCCGTGCCATTCGTAGATCGCGATTAGAGCTTCGATTTAACGGCTGATGGGCCCGTTACGACACCAAAAGTTGTCACCGTTCCCGTGGCTATGGTAGAGTGCGAAGAGAGCCTCGATCTCACTAATTATGGGCCCCGTTACGACACCAAAACTTATCGCCGTTCCTGTGGCAGTCGTAGATCGCGAAGAGAGCATCGATCTAACGGATGATGGGCCCCATTACGACACCAAAAGTTGTCGTCGTTCCCGTGCCATTCGTAGATCGCGAAGAGTGCTTCTTTAATCTAACGGTTGATGGGCCCCGTTATGACACCAACATTTGCCGCCCTTCCCGGGGTGGTTGTAGAGCGCGAAGAGA
>NW_010366477.1:6903-7612 GCF_000414095.1 Morus notabilis | reverse complement strand
GCCACGTTTTCGGTGAAAACTTTTGGTGTCCTAATGGGGCCCATCGGGCATTAGATCGAAGCTCTCTTCACGCCCTACAACCGCAACGAGAATGGCGATAACTTTTGGTATTGAAATAGAGAGCTTTGATCTGACGGATTATGGGACCCGTTACGACGTAAAAAGTTGCCGCCGCTCCCGTGCCAGTTGTAGATTGCGAAGAGTCAACCGTTAGATCGAAGAAGCTTTCTTCGTGATCTATGAATGGCACGGGAATGACGACAACATTTGGTGTCATTATGGGGCCCATCAGCCGTTACATCGAACCTCTCTTCGCGATCTACAACTGCCACGTTTTCGGTGAAAACTTTTGGTGTCCTAATGGGGCCCATCGGGCATTAGATCGAAGCTCTCTTCACGCCCTACAACCGCAACGAGAATGGCGATAACTTTTGGTATTGAAATAGGCCCATCAGCTGTTTGATCGAAGCTTTCTTCGTGATCTACAACTGCCACGGGAACGGTGAAACTTTTGGTGTCGTAACGGGGCCCATCAGCCCTTAGATCAAAGCTCCGTTCGCGCCCTGCAACCGCCACGGGAACGGCAACAACTGTTGGCATCGTAACGGGGCCCATCAGCCGTTAGATCGAAGCTCTCTTCGCGCTCTACCGCCGCCAGGGGAACGGTGACAACTTTTGGTGTCGTAACGGGGCCCCTCAGCCGTTAGAT
>NW_010366477.1:2982-6790 GCF_000414095.1 Morus notabilis | reverse complement strand
GGGCCCCATTTCAACACCAAAAGTTGTCGCCGTTCCCGTGGCGGTTGTAGGGCGCGAAGAGAGCTTCAATCTAATGCCCGATGGGCCCTGTTAGGACCCAAAACTTTTCGCCGAAAATGTGGCAGTTGTAGATCATGAAGAGAGGTTCGATATAATGGATGATGGGCCCCATTACAACATCAAAAGTTGTCATCGTTCCCGTGCCATCCGTAGATCGCGAAGAGAGCTTCTTCGATATAACGATTGATGGGCCCCGTTACGACACCAACATTTGTCACCCCTCCCGGGGCGATTATAGAGCGCAAAGAGAGCTTCAATCTAACGGCTGATGGGCCCCGTTTCAACACCAAACGTTGTCACCATTCCAGTGGTAGTGGTTGTGCGCAAAGAGAGCTTCGATCTACCGGCTGATGGGCCCCGTTACGACACCAACATTGGTCACCCCTCCCAGGGCGATTATAGAGCGCAAAGAGAGCTTCAATCTAATGCCCGATGGGCCCTGTTAGGACCCAAAACTTTTCGCCGAAAATGTGGCAGTTGTAGATCATGAAGAGAGGTTCGATATAATGGATGATGGGCCCCATTTCAACATCCAAAGGTGTCATCGTTCCCGTGCCATCCGTAGAGCGCGAAGAGAGCTTCGATCTAACGGCTGATGGGCCTCGTTTCAACACCAAACGTTGTCACCATTCCAGTGGTAGTGGTTGTGCGCAAAGAGAGCTTCGATATAACGTCTGATGGGCCGGCCCCGTTACGACACCAAAGCTTGTCCCCGTTCCCGTGGCAGTTCTAGAGCACGAAGAGAGCTTCGATATGACGGATGATGGGCCCCGTTACGACACCAAAAGATGTCACCAGTCCCGTGGTGGTTGTAGAGCGCAAACAGAGATTGGATCTATCGGTTGATAGGCGCCATTACACAACAAAAGTTTTGAGCGTTCCTTTGGCATTGTAGATTGCGAAGAGAGCTTCGATCTAACGGCTGATGGGCCCTGTTACGACACCAAAAGTTTCACCGTTCCCGTGGCAGTTCTAGAGCACGAAGAGAGCTTCGATATGACGGATGATGGGCCCCGTTACGACACCAAAAGATGTCACCAGTCCCGTGGTGGTTGTAGAGCGCAAACAGAGATTGGATCTATCGGTTGATAGGCGCCATTACACAACAAAAGTTTTGAGCGTTCCTTTGGCATTGTAGATTGCGAAGAGAGCTTCGATCAACCCGCTGATGGGCCCCATTTCAACACCAAAAGTTGCCGCCGTTCCCGTGGCGGTTGTAGGGCGCGAAGGGAGCTTCGATGTAAAGCCCGATGGGCCCCATTAGGACACCAAAAGGTTTCACCAAAAACGTGGCAGCTGTAGATCGTGACGAGAGGTTCAATCTAACTGCTGATGGGCCCCGTTACGACACCAAAAGTTGTCACCGTCCCGTGGCACGTAGATCACGAAGAGAGCATCGATCTAACGGATGATGGGCCCCATTACGACACCAAAAGTTGTCGTCATTCCCGTGCCATTCGTAGATCGCGAAGAGAGCTTCTTTAATCTAATGGTTAATGGGCCCCGTTATGACACCAACATTTCTTGCCCTTCCCGGGGCGGTTGTAGAGCGCGAAGAGAGCTTCGATCTAACGGCTGATGGGCCCCGTTACGACACCAAAAGTTGTCGTCGTTCCCGTGCCATTCGTAGATCACGAAGAGAGCATCGATCTAACGGATGATGGGCCCCATTACGACACCAAAAGTTGTCGTCGTTCCCGTGCCATTCGTAGATCACGAAGAGAGCATCGATCTAACGGATGATGGGCCCCATTACGACACCAAAAGTTGTCGTCGTTCCCGTGCCATTCGTAGATCACGAAGAGAGCATCGATCTAACGGATGATGGGCCCCATTACGACACCAAAAGTTGTCGTCGTTCCCGTGCCATTCGTAGATCACGAAGAGAGCATCGATCTAACGGATGATGGGCCCCATTACGACACCAAAAGTTGTCGTCGTTCCCGTGCCATTCGTAGATCACGAAGAGAGCATCGATCTAACGGATGATGGGCCCCATTACGACACCAAAAGTTGTCGTCGTTCCCGTGCCATTCGTAGATCACGAAGAGAGCATCGATCTAACGGATGATGGGCCCCATTACGACACCAAAAGTTGTCGTCGTTCCCGTGCCATTCGTAGATCACGAAGAGAGCATCGATCTAACGGATGATGGGCCCCATTACGACACCAAAAGTTGTCGTCGTTCCCGTGCCATTCGTAGATCACGAAGAGAGCATCGATCTAACGGATGATGGGCCCCATTACGACACCAAAAGTTGTCGTCGTTCCCGTGCCATTCGTAGATCACGAAGAGAGCATCGATCTAACGGATGATGGGCCCCATTACGACACCAAAAGTTGTCGTCGTTCCCGTGCCATTCGTAGATCACGAAGAGAGCATCGATCTAACGGATGATGGGCCCCATTACGACACCAAAAGTTGTCGTCGTTCCCGTGCCATTCGTAGATCACGAAGAGAGCATCGATCTAACGGATGATGGGCCCCATTACGACACCAAAAGTTGTCGTCGTTCCCGTGCCATTCGTAGATCACGAAGAGAGCATCGATCTAACGGATGATGGGCCCCATTACGACACCAAAAGTTGTCGTCGTTCCCGTGCCATTCGTAGATCACGAAGAGAGCATCGATCTAACGGATGATGGGCCCCATTACGACACCAAAAGTTGTCGTCGTTCCCGTGCCATTCGTAGATCACGAAGAGAGCATCGATCTAACGGATGATGGGCCCCATTACGACACCAAAAGTTGTCGTCGTTCCCGTGCCATTCGTAGATCACGAAGAGAGCATCGATCTAACGGATGATGGGCCCCATTACGACACCAAAAGTTGTCGTCGTTCCCGTGCCATTCGTAGATCACGAAGAGAGCATCGATCTAACGGATGATGGGCCCCATTACGACACCAAAAGTTGTCGTCGTTCCCGTGCCATTCGTAGATCACGAAGAGAGCATCGATCTAACGGATGATGGGCCCCATTACGACACCAAAAGTTGTCGTCGTTCCCGTGCCATTCGTAGATCACGAAGAGAGCATCGATCTAACGGATGATGGGCCCCATTACGACACCAAAAGTTGTCGTCGTTCCCGTGCCATTCGTAGATCACGAAGAGAGCATCGATCTAACGGATGATGGGCCCCATTACGACACCAAAAGTTGTCGTCGTTCCCGTGCCATTCGTAGATCACGAAGAGAGCATCGATCTAACGGATGATGGGCCCCATTACGACACCAAAAGTTGTCGTCGTTCCCGTGCCATTCGTAGATCACGAAGAGAGCATCGATCTAACGGATGATGGGCCCCATTACGACACCAAAAGTTGTCGTCGTTCCCGTGCCATTCGTAGATCACGAAGAGAGCATCGATCTAACGGATGATGGGCCCCATTACGACACCAAAAGTTGTCGTCGTTCCCGTGCCATTCGTAGATCACGAAGAGAGCATCGATCTAACGGATGATGGGCCCCATTACGACACCAAAAGTTGTCGTCGTTCCCGTGCCATTCGTAGATCGCGAAGAGAGCTTCTTTAATCTAACGGTTGATGGGCCCCGTTACGACACCAAAAGATGTCACCGGTCCCGTGGCGGTTGTAGAGCGCAAACAGAGATTGGATCTATCGGTTGATAGGCGCCGTTACACAACAAATGTTTTGAGAGTTCCTTTGGCATTGTAGATTGCGAAGAGAGCTTCGATCTAACGGCTAATGGGGCCCGTTACGACACAAAAAATTGTCACGGTTT
>NW_010366477.1:1033-2634 GCF_000414095.1 Morus notabilis | reverse complement strand
AGAGAGCCTCGATCTCACGGATTATGGGCCCCGTTACGACACCAAAACTTCTCGCCGTTCCTGTGGCAATCGTAGATCGCGAAGAGAGCATCGATCTAACGGATGATGGGCCCCATTACGACACCAAAAGTTGTCATCGTTCCCGTGCCATTCGTAGATCGCGAAGAGAGATTCTTTAATCTTACGGTTGATGGGCCCCGTTACGACACCAACATTTCTCGCCCTTTTTGGGGCGGTTGTAGAGCGCGAAGAGAGCTTCGATCTAACAGCTGATGGGCCTCGTTTTGACACCAAACGTTGTCGCCATTCTAGTGCCGGTGGTAGAGCATGAAGAGAGCTTCGATATAACCTCTGACGGGCCGGCCCCGTTACGACACAAAAAGTTGTCGCTAAATTCGTGGCGGTTGTAGAGGGCGAAGAGTGCTTTGATCTGACGGATTATGGGACCCGTTACGACGTAAAAAGTTGTGGCTGTTCCCGTGCCAGTTGTAGATAGCCAAGAGTCAACCGTTAGAACGAAGAAGCTCTCTTCACGATCTACGAATGGCACGGGAATGACGACAACACTTGGTGTCATAATGGGGCCCATCAGCCATTACATCGAACCTCTCTTCGCGATATACAACTGCCACGTTTTTGGCAAAAACTTTTGGTGTCCTAACGGGGCCCATCGGGCGTTAGATCGAAGCTCTCTTCGCGCTCTACCGCCGCCAGGGGAACGGTGACAACTTTTGGTGTCATAACGGGGCCCATCAGCCGTTAGATCGAAGCTCTCTTCGCGCTCTACCGCCGCCAGGGGAACGGTGACAACTTTTGGTGTCATAACGGGGCCCATCAGCCGTTAGATCGAAGCTCTCTTCGCGCTCTACCGCCGCCAGGGGAACGGTGACAACTTTTGGTGTCATAACGGGGCCCATCAGCCGTTAGATCGAAGCTCTCTTCGCGCTCTACCGCCGCCAGGGGAACGGTGACAACTTTTGGTGTCATAACGGGGCACCTCAACCGTTAGATCGAAGCTCTCTTCACGATCAAAGAATGGCACAGGAAGGGCGACAAATTTTGGTGTCATAATGGGACAAAGTTTCGCCGTTCCTGTGGCAGTTGTAGATCACTAAGAGAGCTTCGATGAAATAGCTGATGGGCCCCATTTCAATACCAAAAGTTGTCACCATTCCCGTGGCGGTCGTAGGGCGCAAAGAGAGCTTCGATCTAACGCCCCATGGGCCCCGTTAGGACCCAAAAGTTTTCGCCAAAAACGTGGCAATTGTCGATCATGAAGAGAGGTTCGATCTAATGGCTGATGGGCCCCATTACGACACCAAAAGTTGTCATCATTCCCGTGCCATTCGTAGATCGTGAAGAGAGCTTCTTCGATATAACGGCTGATGGGCCCCGTTACGACACCAAAATTTGTCGTCCTTCCCGGGGCGGTTGTAGAGCGCGAAGAGAGCTTCGATCTAACGGCTGATGGGCCTCGTTTCAACACGAAACGTTGTCGCCATTCCAGTGGTGTTGGTAGGGCACGAAGAGAGCTTCGATATGACGGATGATGGGCCCCGTTACGACACCAAAAGATGTCACCGTTCCCGTGGCGGGGGTTG
>NW_010366477.1:0-971 GCF_000414095.1 Morus notabilis | reverse complement strand
GACAAAAAAAATTGTCACGGTTTCGTGGCGGTTGTAGAGGGCGAAGAGAGCTTTGATCTGACGGATTGTGGGCCTCGTTATGACACTAAAAGTTTTCACCGTTCCCGTGCCATTCATAGATCGCGATGAGAGCATCGATCTAATGGCTGATGGGCCCTGTTACAACACCAAAAGTTTCACCGTTCCCGTGGCAGTTGTAGATCATGAAGAGAGTTCGATCAAACCGCTGATGGGCCCCATTTCAACACCAAAAGTTGTCGCCGTTCCCGTTGCGGTTGTAGGGTGCGAAGAGAGCTTCGATCTAACGCCCGATGGGACCCGTTAGGACACCAAAAGTTTTCGCCGAAAACGTTGCAGCTGTAGATCGCGAAGAGAGGTTCGATCTAATGGCTGATGGGCCCCGTTACGACACCAAAACTTGTCGCCGTTCCCGTGGCGGTTGTAGAGTGCGGAGAGAGCCTCGATCTCATGGATTATGGGCCCCGTTATGACAACAAAAGTTCTCGCCGTTCCCGTGGCAGTCGTAGATCGCGAAGAGAGCATCGATCTAACGGATGATGGGCCCCATTACGACACCAAAAGTTGTCATTGTTCCCGTGCCATTCATAGATCGCGAAGAGAGCTTCTTTAATCTTACGGTCGATGGGCCCCGTTACGACACCAACATTTCTCGCCCTTCCCGGGGCGGTTGTAGAGCACGAAGAGAGGTTCGATCTAACAGCTGATGGGCCCCGTTTTCACACCAAACGTTGTTGCCCTTCTAGTGCCGGTGGTAGAGCGTGAAGAGAGCTTCGAGATAACCTCTGACGGGCCGGCCCCGTTACGACACAAAAAGTTGTCGCTAAATTCGTGGCGGTTGTAGAGGGGGAAGACTGCTTTGATCTGACGGATTATGGGACCCGTTACGACGTAAAAAGTTGTGGCCATTCCCGTGCCAGTTGTAGATCGCGAAGAGTCAACCGTTAGATCGA
>NW_010366476.1:0-483 GCF_000414095.1 Morus notabilis | reverse complement strand
TGCAGAAAAGCGTTAGCAAAAATGGTGATTGTAGATGAGCTTTCATTTATGTTTGTTGAAGGTAAAGGATTTAAGAATTTTTATCAAGTGATGCAGCCTAGGTTCTCTATCCCCTCCCGTGTTACGATTGCTAAGGACATTTACCAACTTTTCTTGGAAGAGAGGAAGAAACTAAGGGCTGAATTAGTAAGGGCCAGTCAAAGGATTTGCCTAACAACTGATTGTTGGACATCCGTGCAAAATATTAATTATTTGTGTCTAACTGCACACTACGTTGATAGTGAGTGGACTTTGCAAAAAAGGATTATAAACTTTTGTCAAATTTCAAGTCACAAGGGAGAGAGTGTTGGTAAAGTCATTGAGTCATGTTTGCATGCTTGGGGTATTGAGAGAGTCTTCACTATGACTATTGATAATGCCTCCTCAAATGCATAATTACCTACTTGAGAAGGAAGATTAAGGGGTGGAAAGGGGTTGTTTTAG
>NW_010366475.1:15915-21044 GCF_000414095.1 Morus notabilis | reverse complement strand
CTAAATAGTTATCAATTATTAATTCTTAATATATTAGTTTAAGATTATTAATTACATGTACTCAAAACAAACATAAGTGTAACCAAACACGATTTCACTTTTTTATTATACTCAAACCAATATCTTGAAAGACCACCAAACATAATTTCAGAATTGGTTCCAAAATGATTTTTAAAACAATCTCATTTCTTTTTTGTACCGAAAATAATACCATTTTGAAAACATTACCAAACGGGCCCAAAATTTTCCCTCCAAAATTTAGGAGAAATTAATTGCTCTTCAAATTTAGTTCTCGAAATTTTTGTTTACAAAATTAGTTTGAGGACCAAATCTTCACAAATCTAAAAGTTAAGGACCTTTTGTGTAATTAATCCTAATTAAATTACAAATTCATTTAAAGGGTTATTTTAATTTTTATTCAGAGCTCGATTGGCAGAGTTTTTACTTTTGTTTTTGCTTTTAGTCAGAGCTCGTTTGTAAGTGTGTAGAATAAAAGAGCTTAATGGGTCAAAAATATATTTTAAATTTTCTAATAAGCAATATAAGTATTAGAATAAAGTTTATAGTGTCTTAATAAAACTCTTGTATAAGTTTTAAAGTCTATCAGAATTGCGCTTTTTAGAAGTTACATTTTGTGGCTTTGATAGAAAACTCTTCTAAAAAACCGAAGCGCTTCTGACAGATCATCTAAACACTTTCAGAAGTAGCTTTTAAAGATAAGAAGCTAAAAACAACTTTTAATAAGCTCTCTTAAACATGACCTTAATAAGATTTCTTCTTATTGAGTTTCTCATTCTAATATGATTTCTTTTTCTATTTAATAGATAAAATATTATCCTTCTTCTTCTTTTAAGAATAGGCAGGATTACCAAAATACCCTTAGATTTATGTGTTTTCTGATAGAAACCTTAACATAAGGGTTTTTGTTTTTTTGTTAATGATTTATACTTGAGGAGGAATGGATGTAATATCTTGAAGATTGGGGGGTAAAATGTTACAATGTCATAATGCAGGAAGAAGTTTTGTAATTAATCCTAATTCTTTGTTTGGACAAGATATTATCAAGAATAATGCCACTATAATAAATTTTACTCTAAAGCCCCTATGTTTCGTATAAAGAGAGTTTGGTTTCGAAACTCCTCGGGCTTTTCATGTAATTCTTTGCTTCATGCCACTGTTGATAAAAGAGTTTTTGGCCCTTTTGAACCTTTCAGCTTGATTTGGATTTCTAGTCTTCCTCATAGGGTTAAAGTTTTTATTTGCCATGTTTTTCATGGAAATTTAAGTACCTGCGATATGTTGCAAAGGAGAAACCCCTCAGGGCTCTTTCTCCTACTTTGAGTGTTCTGTGCAAAAATATAGGGAATCCTTGAACCATATTCTTTGCATTATCGTGTGGCTAGGGAGTTATGACACTTTTCTGGAAGCAAGATTATTGTGGATTTCTTCTGCTCATTGTCAAATAGAGATGCAAGAACGGGCCGGCCCAACCCGGCCCGGCCCATTCTCCTTAGGCCCACGTGGACCGTGAGTCGGGCCGGCTCAGCCCACGAATTTTGTGGCCGGGCCGGGCCGGGCCGTATAAAAGTTACATCAACCCAACCCACACCACGGGCCAATTTTACGTGTGTCAGGCTGAACCGTGTCGTGGGTCAAGATGAGCCGTGTCATGGGCCTTGAATAGGCCCATTCAAGGCCCATCATGGGTTTAGATGGTCCAGTTCATCTAAGTATACAATTTTTAATTTTTAATTTTTAATTTTTGAATTTTTAAACAAGTTAATAAATATAAAAGTTTGAATAGTCAATGAAAATATGAAAAATGATATTTTATTTACGATTGTCTCATTAAATAAAAACCTTTCTATGGAAAATCCAGTGGAACAAAACCTTGATAAGGAAAAAAGAGTACAATCATGATAATTATATATAAGATGTTTACAAAATTACTTAAAAAAAGAAAAAAAATGAAGATATTATGGGCATAGATGGGCTGGGCTGGCCTATTATGGGCCTAGACGAGCCGGGCTGGGCCGGCCTATCATGGGCCTAAACGGGCCGGCCCAGCCCAACCCATCAATATTTATGGGCTGAGTCATGCCTTGACGGGCCGTGTCGGTCTGGCCCGTCACTATGTCAGGATGGGTCTGGGCCGGCTCATGGGCCCGGCCCATTATTGCACCTCTATTGTCAAATCATGAGATGTTGAGTTTTGGATCAAATAAAATGGCAAAGGTTTTATGGAAGTGTACGATTATCTCTCTCATGTGGACTATATTTTGTTTGATAAGGCTAAAGCTTCGTTATGATCTTCATTGGACAAAGAATTTTAACGGTTTCCTTTTACTCTGATTATCATGTATGGGAAGAATGTAATTGGTTGTTAGTATTGTTTCTCTTCTCTGTCTTTTTTTTTTTACCTATTTGCTGTTTTTCTTTCTGATTTCTTTAGGATACCTTGTCCTCTTGTTTGTATCGAATTCATATCAATATAAAGTTCCTTTTCTTATTTAAAAAAAAAATGTTATCAAGTAATTTGAAAATCTGATAGCGGACCAAGTTAAGGTCTCACATGATGTTATCAATATACAACCACAACATAAAGAATGTACAGTATATCCATTGCAGAAAGAATCAGCAAGAAAAATCACAGTTTGCTTGAGCAATGCCTTCACTCCCAAGATTTCCAACTTCAATCCTCACCTGCAGATTTTCTATATATAGGGCTAACCATGATGAGCACAAAGTGTAATTTCTAAGATTTGTTGAGAAAAATTAAAAGTTTCATGTATTCTAAATACCTAAAGTCTCTCTATATTTCAAGGTAGGAACAAATCAACTAGTATCAGGTGCTTAGGATGTTGCCTTTGAATGGAGCATTCCACCACGGATCAGGGTTAAAATTCAACTTAGAGCATCTCTAATGCAATGTTATAATTAATGTGTCAATTGTAAATTTAACATTTGAGTACAAAAAACACTCTCTAATGCAATGCTATTTATTGTGCCAAATTTCTCATATGCTATACTTTGTGACAAATTTCTCACCAAGTATAGCATATGAAAAATTTGACATTTGATTACTATTTGTTGAAATGTTTACTTTTTCATATAATCATTGCAACTTTTACATTTTCTAATAAATAAAAATTTACTTTTACAACTTTCAAATCTATGATTATAGAAAAAGATAGATTTAGCATTTCAAATAGCATTATGCATTAGAGTAAAAATGAATATAACATATCATATCATTTTTTTTAATGTTAAATATACTATTAACATTAGCATTAACATTTACATTGGAGATGGTCTTAAGAGGGCAACTGGAGTTTGACACATTACAGCTTTAGAAAAAAGGCACCATGATTTTGTAAAACAACTATAACAACATGAGCTTCGCATAAAATTTAACTGCATATTAAATGTAAGACTTCTAATCTATCAAGAGATCTGGGGACCGAAACTGCACCTTTATGGCATAAGCTAAAATTGTTTGTGGTTCCTTTGATACCATTTCTTTAAGGGGGCGTTTGATACGCAGTAATCAATAGGAATCATATTCCTGAGAAAGTAATAGAGGGTAATATGATTCTCATGAATAATACATTTCTGTGTTTGGTTCCAAGCTGATACGGATTCAACAAGAAGAAAAGAAAATTAACATCAAAGATTGGAAGGTGGTATAAAATTGTAGTCCAGATAAAAAAAAATAACACAAATCGTGAAAGAAAAAATTTTCACAAAAAAAGGAGAAAAAAGGAATCATACTCTGGTGGTGGCGGCAGCGGAAAGTCCGGCAACGACGTGGTGGATCGGAAGGCGGCGCGGCGTGGTCGACAAAAGAGCGGTGCTGGGTCTGGACGAGAGAGAGAGAGAGATATGGGCGAGATGAGTGTGGTAAGAGATGAGTGAGAGAAAGGTTAGGGCAGATGTATAATTTTTTCCAGTAATATTACTTTCCGGGGAAAGTAAATAACACCCTATTGGGGTGAGTTTAGGATTACCCTAAAATGTGGTAATGTGAAACCCATGGACTTCACTTTCTTGGGTTTTAAAAAAATCTAATAATTGTACCAAAAATGAGAATCTGAAAGATTGTCATTCCTATTCCTGAGATTACCTTATACCAAACGCCCTGTTGCGCCCCTAAACTGGGGTTAGTGACGTGGAGGCTCGTTTAGAAACTTAAACCTATTTGAGAGAGTGATTAGCAAAATAATTTAATTTCTTTCAAATCCAAAACATCCAGGTATTTCTAAACGAGCCCCTGCATTCAAGAGAAATTTAATTTCAAGAACGGTGGTGGAATTTCCAACCAAACTAGTCTAAAATCACGTCCCTGGTATCATGTCAGGAATTTCCACAGGTGTTTAGCATACATGAACATAAACAAAAGTAAATATGACATCAACCACAGTCTAGTAATATTTAAGTTTACAATCCATAATCTCTTATACATGCCTTGAAATAAAAGATAAGAGGAAATACAACTCTTCGCTTTCCCAAAACAAGTCCACGTCACCGGTAGTAGCTACCTACTCCGCACTACTCCTCGCGTCGCCTGGAGGGGTTTAATACATTTGAAAACAGGAAAAGGTGAGCGAAAGGCCCAGTAGGATATAATTTTATAAAGCATTTAAAATAAAGGTACTCACGGTCCAAAGATATACACCCGGAACCGATCATCCCTTTTTTTTGAAAAAAAAGGAAATACTCACATAATAGAATATGTCTGTATAATGAAAGTGTGCAGCTCATCATACCACTAAACAATAAGCGGTAAAAATGTCTGTCTAATAAAAAGTGCAGAGCCATAATTCCACTAAACAATAAGCGGATCCGTACGGGTTTCAGGACTTGCCCCCAAGGATGCGATTCCCACATCCCGATCTCTGTGGCCACCATGCATTGTATCATTCCTTAAAATATTTCATTTTAAGAATTGATACGCTTTGAAATCTCATTTCTAAAATCATTGGAAAAACTTAATAGCATTCTCATGCTATTTCTTTAAAATCATTTTCTTTAAACATGTTTTGTTCTAAAACATTTTCATTGGCCAAAATAATTTAAAATGAGGCTAACAAGGATATAGACAAGAATATCCTACCTGTTGGATATCAAAC
>NW_010366475.1:12545-15031 GCF_000414095.1 Morus notabilis | reverse complement strand
GGGGGGGGGGGGAATGGGGAAAAGAAAAAAAAGAAAAGAAAAAAAAGAAAAAGAAAAAGAAAAAAAAATGGAAAAAAGAGAAAATGTATTAAATTTAAGTGTGTTTTTCAAAACTTTTTGGGGTGAAATTATAAATACTGAAAATAACTTAAAGTCCCTTGATTAATTATGAAAATCAAATTAGGCACACTAATAATTCACAGTTTAGCATAATTAAACATGTTTAATTCTAAAGGGCATTACATTCTACCCCCCTTAAGAAATTTCGTCCTTGAAATTGAAATTTACCTCACGGTATGAACAGATACGGATATCGTTCCTGCATCATCATTTCCAATTCCTACGTTGCTTCTTTAACGCTATGGTGTTGCCACAACACCTTCACTAACGGTATCTCACGTTGACGTAGGCGTTTCATCTTCTGGTCAAGAATCTCTATGGGCGCTTCCTCGTAAGTCGTGTCATACTGGATCGGCACGTCATACCATTGCACAATGGCTTCTGGATCAGGTTAACACTTTCAGAGCATTGAAACATGGAACACATTGTGCACGTGAGACAATTCCGGAGGAAGATCAAGGCGGTAAGCAACGACACACTCGTTGTGTGATCTGAAATGGCCCGATGTACCTCGGTGCGAGCTTCCCTTTCACACCAAAATGAGTAACTCCTTTGCGCGGTGAGACTCTTAACAAGACAAAATTGCCCTCTGAGAACTCTAAGGGTCTACACCTCCTGTCAGCATAACTCTTCTGACGACTCTGAGCCGTTAACAGTCATTCCCGGATCACGGCTATCTTTTCATTATTCTCCTGGATAACATCCGGTCCAAGGGTCAGTCGATCTTCTGACTCAAGCCAACAAACTGGCGATCTACAAGGTCTGCCATACAATGCTTCAAATGGGGCCATCCCAATGCTACTCTGATAATTGTTGTTGTAGGCGAACTCAGCTAAATAAAGATACTTCTTCCAGTTTCCACCAAAATCTAGAATGCAAGCGCGAAGCATGTCCTCCAAAATCTGAATAACTCTCTCAGATTGTCCGTCGGTCTGAGGATGAAATGCGGTGCTGAAATTCAGTTCGGTTCCCATGGCTTCTTGAAAACTTCTCCAATATCTAGCGTTGAAACGAGTGTCACGATATGATGTGATAGACAACGAAACTCTGTGAAGTCTGACAACGTGCTCCAGATACAACTCTGCTAGAACTTTCCTAGAATAAGTCGCACGAAAGGGAATGAAGTGCGCAGACTTCGTTAACCTATCCACAACGACCCATATAGCATCATGTCGATGTTCAATCATCGGCAATCCCATCAGAAAATCCATCGTAATGTGTTCCCACTTCCATCCAGGAACAGGAAGAGGCTGTAGTTCCCTAGCGGGTTTTCGATGTTCAGCCTTGACTCGAAGACAAGTCGCACATTCTGACACGTATTGGCGAACATCCTTCTTCATACCTCTCCACCAATACTGCCTTTTGAGGTCTTGATACATCTTGGTACTCCCAGGGTGAATAGCGAACCTTGATTTGTGAGCCTTATGAAGAATTGTCTTCTTTATCTCATCCACTTGAGGAACGGCAAGGCGATTCCTGAAGTAGAGCGTTCCATCTTCCCGAATATTCCATTCGTCCAGTTTTTCTCCATTCTGAACTCGAGTCCAAACTCCTTGAAGATATGAATTCTGCCATTGGTTCTGCTTGACTTGCTGTATTAGAATTGGCGTTGAAACCAAGTTGTACACCATAGCTTGGTTAGAATCCTCATAATACTGAAGATCATAATCACCCACAATTGCACTTCGTTTCCAATCTTCCAATGCCAAAGATGCTAGGATTCCTGGAGTCTTTCTGCTGAGAGCCTCTGCTACCACGTTGGCTTTTCCAGGATGATACTGCAAGGTGAAGTCATAATCCTCCATGTATTTCATCCACCTTATTTGTCTCAGATTTAAGTCATTTTGAGTGAACAGATATTTCAAACTCTTATGATCAGAGAAGATCTGGAATTTTACTCCATAAAGGTAGCATCTTCATATCTTGAGAGCAAAAATTACTGCTGCTAACTCTAGATCATGCGTGGGGTAGTTCTATTCATGTGGCTTCAGTTGACGAGATGCATAGGCCACAACATGTCCATTTTGCATCAGAACACACCCAAGTCCTTGTCTTGATGCATCGGAATACACATCGTACGGCTCATCGCTATTAGGAATCGTCAGAATCGGCGCACTGGTTAGCCTAGTCCTTAGTTCTTAAAATGCATGTTCACAATCGGCATCCCATTCAAACCTGACTTCCTTTTTAGTCAACCGCGTCATTGGAGCAACAATACTCGAAAAATCCTTTACAAATCGTCGATAATACCCCGCAAGTCCTAGGAAACTTCGAATTTCGACAACGTTCTTCGGTCGTTCCCATTGTAGCACCGTTTCAATCTTTGAGGGATCCACTGAAATTCCTTGTCCAGATATAACATGTCC
>NW_010366475.1:11873-12354 GCF_000414095.1 Morus notabilis | reverse complement strand
AGAACTCATAATGCCCATAGCGAGTCCTGAAAGCTGTTTTTAGAATATCATCTTCCCTAATCTTCAACTGATGATACCCGGATCTCAAGTCAATTTTTGAGTAATACCGTGATCCTCCCAGTTGATCGAACAACTCATCGATCCTCGGTAATGGGTACTTATTTTTCACGGTAACCCTATTCAATTGTCGGTAGTCTATGCACAACCGAAGGGATCCGTCGTGCTTTTTCACAAACAAGATAGGTGCACCCTACGGGGATGTGCTATTTCTAATGATTCCCTTTTCTGCCAACTCTCCGAGCTATTTCCTTAGCTCTTTCATCTCCGCAGGCGCCATTCGATACGGAGCAATAAAAATCAGAGCCGTTTTCGGAAGTAAGTCGATGTAAAACTCGATCTCCCGATCAGGCGGTAAACCAGGCAACTCATCAGGGAATACATCCGCATATTCATCGACCACGGGGACCTCAACATTCTCCCC
>NW_010366475.1:10094-11836 GCF_000414095.1 Morus notabilis | reverse complement strand
CCTCTAATGCCGAAAGGAATGAGAAACAAGCTAAATTTCACCGTCCTCCGACACTATGCCTCAGTAGTCATTCTTCTGTAACCGGGTTAACACCTCCCTGATACGTTACTATCGTGCCAGAACCGGTAGTCAAGGTGACTCTCATACGGTGGCAATCAACAATCGCCCCATATCTTGACAACCAATCCATTCCAAGCATCACATCAAACTGATTCATGGGAAGGATTATCAAATCTGCCTTTAATTTCTCACTTCCAATCGTGATCACACACGACCTACATACACTAGTCACCTCCACACATCCCAATGGAGAATTTATAAACAATGAAGTCTCTAAGTCATCGGGTTTCAAACCCAAAATTTTCACAAAAGAAGCGGAAACAAAAGAGTGCGTAGCACCAGTGTCGAACAAAACTCGTGCAAAAGAGTGAGAGATAGGTACCATACCCTCGACTACTTGGTTTCCGGCATGAGCTCCAGAACTTCCCCCGGCCATGGTATGCATCTGCCCCGGTGCTTTCCCTTTTCCTCTCTCATTGTTTTTAGGTCTCTGGTTTCCAGGTCTGTACTGTTCTTTCAGTGGGGTAGACTGTACCGATACGGAAGCCTGTGGCCGGAAATAAGAGTAGTTCGGCGGACGGAAGATCGGTGCAGGAGGAATTGGCATCTGGACAGGCAACTGGGGCTGATAGAAAGGCGTGAACTGTGGAAGTCTGTCTTGACTATAAGCAATACCTCTTTGACTCTGCGGTAATTGCGGGGTCTGTTGGTTCACCAGTTGGCCCCTGATAGCTCCCTACAATGGTGGCACTTGAAGCTATAGGGTCCACTCTTCCCACTTCCCGAAGAGCCACTGCTACCACTCTGCTACCGCTAGGCACTCCCCCACTACCTTGCCCTTGATCACGACTTTTTCTGTTATTCCTTTGAGGTCCTCCTGAAGTTTTCTCCAAAACTGCTCGATCCTGGAGGAAGGCGATGTGCTCTTGTTCAACAGAGATAGCTGCTGCAACCAGGTCACTGTAGACTCGATACCTTAAAGCTACCACTGATTTTTGGATCACACCCTTAAGACCTTTCTCGAACTTTAGGCACTTCATGCGCTCCGATTCAATCAAGGAGGGAGCAAAACGTGACAGTTCATTGAACCTAGCTTCGTATTCCCTCACTGTCATTTCCCCTTGCTGTAGGCCCATGAATTCCATGGCCTTTTCATCTCGATAACTTTGGGGAAAGAATTGCTCATTAAAGAGCGCTTCGAATTGTTCCCAAGTCATTCCCTCTACATCTTGCATTCGCCGGATATGCTTCCACCACGCACCTGCAGGACCTTCAAACTTAAAAGCTGCGAACTCCACCCAATACTCATCCGTACTCCCATGGTACTTAGATGCTTAGACACTGATTCGAACCAATACTCAGTTTCCTCGGGTCCACCTGCGCTAGTGAATGCAGGAATTGAACTATGCCTTTACTCACGAAAGTAGTTTTGTTTTCTGTCTTCCGCGGGACGTTCATTTTAGGCTCTAGTAGCCATCCCCTGGAAGGCGGCGTACATGGCTTCCATGAATTGCTCATTCGGCATCGCCGGTGGGTTAGGGTTCCTACGGCACGGCGGCATTCTTTTATCTGAAAAGAAAGCTAGACTGTTTTAGTGGTTTCCTGATGTCATTCATGTATGCATAATTTCAAACCCTAAGGTTCTAAACCAAGGGCTCTGATACCAAGTCTTGTCACGCCCC
>NW_010366475.1:9456-9876 GCF_000414095.1 Morus notabilis | reverse complement strand
CATCATACATGAACATAAACAAAAGTAAATATGACATCAACCACAGTCTAGTAATATTTAAGTTTACAATCCATAATCTCTTATACATGCCTTGAAATAAAAGATAAGAGGAAATACAACTCTTCGCTTTCCTGAAACAAGTCCACGTCACCGGTAGCTACCTACTCCGCACTACTCCTCGCGTTGCCTGGAGGGGTTTAATACATTTGAAAACAGGAAAGGGTGAGCGAAAGGCCCAGTAGGATATAATTTTATAAAGCATTTAAAATAAAGGTACTCACGGTCCGAAGATATACACCCGGAACCGATCATCCTTTTTTTTGAAAAAAAGAAATACTCACATAATAGAATATGTCTGTATAATGAAAGTGTGCAGCTCATCATACCACTAAACAAGAAGCGGTAAAAATGTCTGTCTAA
>NW_010366475.1:9279-9377 GCF_000414095.1 Morus notabilis | reverse complement strand
CCACATCCCGATCTCTGTGGCCACCATGCATTGTATCATTCCTTAAAATATTTCATTTTAAGAATTGATACGCTTTGAAATCTCATTTCTAAAATCAT
>NW_010366475.1:0-8098 GCF_000414095.1 Morus notabilis | reverse complement strand
TGGGGAAAAGAAAAAAAAGAAAAGAAAAAAAAGAAAAAGAAAAAGAAAAAAAAATGGAAAAAAGAGAAAATGTATTAAATTTAAGTGTGTTTTTCAAAACTTTTTGGGGTGAAATTATAAATACTGAAAATAACTTAAAGTCCCTTGATTAATTATGAAAATCAAATTAGGCACACTAATAATCCACAGTTTAACATAATTAAACATGTTTAATTCTAGAGGGCGTTACACGCCCATCAATCATTCAACGAATGACCCGACATATCTTCTAGCATGAAAAAAATTTATCACTGCCACAAAGTTTGCATACAATCAGTGAAGTGGAAATTTCAAAAATTTAATAAACTTAGGGCCTGTTTAGTTCGTTGATTCGAGTTTTTAATTTAAGTTGAGATGTGACTTTATGTGAGAGCTTTTTACTGTAGCAAAAAAGTTAGATGTGATTGTTTCTGAGAGCTTTTTACTGTAACAAAACTCAAACTCTAAACTCGAATCGGTGAAATAAATGAGGCCTTAATGCCTGTTTGATAGAGGGATTCAACTAATTCTAACACCGGGTCTACACCTAAACCCATGTTTGGAAGGGCAGAATCAGGCTATTGGGTTAGAATCAGATTGGAGTTTTGGTCCAGATCAGGGACATGATTCTTGAATCAGGCCCCCTGATTTTGTCCGTTGAAACCCATTTGCCACAGTGAAAATCACTGTGCACTCTTGCAATTAATACACTTGCAATCATTTGTTCTGGGTTTGAATTTTTTTTTTGGGTCTGTAAAATCACATTAACTCACTTTACTGGACAATCAACAATCAAGACGGAAAAAAAAGAGAATATGCAAAAGAAATAATGGATTCATGAACAATTTTTTGCATTTATTTCTCTTTCAACTTATTATTAATTTTGAGTTATAAATTTTGTTCTAATATTTTCATTTTTTTAATTATATAATAAATTATATTTTTTAAAATTACACGTAACGTAATTTACACGTCTAAAAACTGGTTCTTATTTTGATCATAGTTCAAAATCAGAAAACAAGACAACCAAACACTAGTTCGAATAACATTTCAGGTTAGAATTATAATCATGCCTACACACATCCAAACAAAGGTTCCAATTACCATAAATTATGATTCAAATCCTGAATCATGACCGTTTGGTTGGAGGATTCGTTCTCTGATTCGAATCATGGTTCATGGTTTACTACAGTATTTTCTCTCATAAAAAATACACGTAAATCGAAAATAGTTCTAATCTCATAGTTCTAATCTATGAACCAAACGGTTTTGACCAATCTTTATATCAAATGGAACCTTACTAGTTCTGCAACAGGGGAATAAGTAAAGACCATCACTCACCTGAGAAGAAGATTTAAAGATTTTGTCAGACCAATGTACTTTCTTGATGATATCAAGTAAAAAATTAATGGCGCGTTTAAAACTCGTTTCAAAATAATTATTTTTTATATGAAAATGAAAATGAAAATGAAAATATTTTCAATCTCAGACAAAAATCATTTTTAAAAATGTATTTAATAATTTTATCAAGAGATTATTTTCAGTATAAAAAAACCCATTAATATCTCTCTCTACTCAAGAAAGGAGAAAACGAAAACAAAAAATAAAAAACGACTTAAAGTAGTTTTTCATTTTTCTCTAATTTTACAGTAAACCAAAAAATCATTTTAATTTCCGTTTTGTCTTTATTGCGTCAAACGTCGTTTTAAAAACGTTTTCATTTTTTTCTCGAAAAATGTGAAAATAAAAACAGGATCAATTCTAAACACGGTACAAATTTCATTTCTCATCTAGTATCATGTTACATTATGAGATCAATACAAACTTCTGATATTTATGAACTATCATGGGCAGCTCATTTTTGTCAAGATATAAGCCAGAAACCAATAAAAAGAATCTTGTCAACATTCGGGTGTCTACACCCAATTATGAAAGGTGAAGCATTTTGAGCTTCTAGTACAGAAATCCAATCCTGCTCCGAGAAAACTGGGGAGAAAGTCCTGCCTGCTCTCAAGTTCCAGCCTCAGGAACTGCATAAGTGCACGCTCCTTTTATTAGACCCCTTTTCACCAATTCATCTCGCAATTCATCGGCTTCAACTACATTTCCTAGCTCATAGTATTTTCTCAGTAGACATACACATAAGATCTCATCAGGAAGGATACCCTTCCCGATCATTTCATCGAGCCATGTTTTCGCTTGTTGCACCTGACCGAACTGAGAAAACCCCCAGATCAAGGAAGTGTACGCATACAGATCAAGCTCCATACCCATTTCAATCATTCTGTTTTTCAAAGTCAAAGCTTCTTGAAGATGCCCGTGCTTCAAGTTCCCATCAATTAGGGTTGTGTATGCAGTTCTGTCAGGAGATATACCTTTTTCTAGCATTTCATCAAAAAGCTTCTTAGCTGCCTCAATGCGATTATTTTTACAAAGCCCGTCAATTAAGGCTGTATAAACTGCTACATTAGGTTGCAAACCGATGCTAACCATCCTATCAAAATAATCAGTCGCCTCTTCGACCAACCCCCTTTTGCACAAACCATCAATTAGTGCACAATAAGTTACAACGTTGACCTCAATCCCATAGTAATGCATTTCTTGCAGGAGCAAGAGCGCCTCCGTGGTTTTTCCCGCCTTAAAATAGGCATCCATAAGTGTTGTGTATATGAAATGATTTGCATTAAGACCGCGGCTTCTCATTTCATTGACCACGAGCTCAGATTCTTCAAGCTTATTTTGGCTGCACAGACCCCAAATGATAGTTCCATACAGTAACAAGTCAGGTTTTATTTTTTTCTCCTCCATTTCTTTCAAGGTTTGAAAAGCTTTCTCCGTCTTCTTGGCCTTAACATATCCATGAACAAGGGAAGAATAAACCTGCAGGTTAGGAGTTACTCCAGCCTTCAGCATTTCCATGAAGACCTTTTCTGCTTCCTTCATTCTACCGTCTTCACAAAGGCAATTCAGTAAAGCTGAATAACCTACAATATTCAAGTTAATTCCTGCCTGTAACATCTCGTTTGTCAGCTTCAATGCTTCGGTTAGATTACCTGCTTTACAATTTGCATCGACCAAAGAAGTATAGGTGTACTCATTAGGAAAAAGGCCAACTCGTCTCATATCCACAAAAAATTTAAGAGCCTCCCGCATCATCCCTTCTTTACAAAAGGCATCAATTAGTGTGCTATAAGTCACAACATTCGGCTTCAACCCATGATTCCTCAACTCATGGAGAAACTCCAAAGCTCGAGGCAGTCTTTGTGATTTACCAAAACAATTAATCAAGGCGTTGAAAGTTATTATATCAGGTTCACAACCTACATCTTTCATCTTTTCAAATATGCAAATCGCTTCATCCATATTCCCAACCTTCCCAAACCCATCTATAAGAGAATTATACGTCACAATATCGGGAATCAATCCTCGATGTTTCATTTCTTCAAACAAGCTTCTAGCTTCATCCATATCACCTTCCTTGCAGAGATAATTTATCATTATGTTATATGTGAAAACCGAAGGGGCAATCCCGGCCGCAACCATGTCCTTAAAAAACTTTCTTGACATATCAACCTTTCCCAACTTTGAAAGCCTATGCAAAAACGCATTGCAAGACCGCGGCTTTGGCAAAACATGAAACTTCCTCATCTTCAAGAAACACTGGTTTGCTTCCTCGAGCATTCCCAACTCAACCAAAACACTAAACAATGCGTCAAAAACTCCAAAGCCCGGAACACAAACGTTCCTCGTCGACCACAACACATCGAAAACATCACAACCCGGCAAAACCCGGTTCGACGACACCAATTCTCTTAGAACTCCGTTGGCATCAAAGAACATTCTAGCATAAAAGAGAATGTGAACCAAAATACAATACGACTCTGCGGTGTGCCGAAACCCCGTTCTGTTCCTAACCCATTTGAACAACTTCAAAGCCAAAAACGGGTACTCTTTCAGTTCTACCAAAAACCTAGAAACCAAAATCGGCGCAATGGCAGAATCGAACAAATTAACGATCTTTGGATCATGCCACTGGTCTTGTTCAACGATTCTACGCAACTGCTCTCTATCCAAAACTTCAAGAGAAAAACTAGCGCTCGATTTCGAATAAAATGGAAAACGAACAAGGAACAAAAAACTGGTGAACCAAGCCAAAGGGCAAGCTACAATACAACTATTGGATGATTTTCCGTAAACGCTACGTAAAGAAGGAAGAAGATCGCAGTTATGAGGGTATGGAATGGAGGGAGAAAAAGGGCTTACTCTGGTTGAAGCTCTGCGACTGGTGAGGAAGAGGTTGCGAAGAAAGAGAAGCATCTTTGTGAAGAAGACGAAGATGAAGAAGGGGAAGAAAGAAATGGCGGTTTTAGGAGACTTCATATTTCAGAGAGATTGGAGTTGCATGATTGAGAGTGAGATTGGAAGTGAGAAGATTTCTGGGCAATCATAAGGTCTTTGGGAAGCTCAAAACAGAAAATGGCGAAGTTAGGAAGATGGTCTTCTTGTTAGGGTTTATCCCCAAGGGGTTTTTCATTTATTAATTTAGTGGTTAGAAGATTTAAACCACGTGATTTAAATTATTTTTAATTTATATGAATTTTTTATGAGAAAAAATACTGTAACGAATTATGAATCATGATTCAAATCATGGAACGAATTTCTCTACCAAATATCCTCTTATTTTTTAGAATTGTTTTTTATATTTGCACGCTTGCTCCTGAATTTATCACTTATTGACATATATGCCACCTGTATTCTTTTTCTTTAGGCAATTGCCTCGAAAGTATAGATATATGTTGCAAAACACACAAATTTGTTGACGGTGTTAACTTTACTAAGAAAATTGACATGTGACTTATACATGAGTCATTAATTAAGAGTATGGGTGCTCATTTACATATAGTTTAAGTTTAACCTAACTTATTGGGGTTAGACTTTTAGAAATTAAATTTTTAAAAATGTCATGATTATCTTTTTTAAATTATATTAAATGTTGTTTTAGACATGATTTGATTAAAAAGTTAAATAATAAAATTTAAAATGCTCAAATAAATATTTCGATCAAAGAAATACCTCAATTATTTTGAAAGTTTAAGATTGATTTTATTTACATTTTGGTTTAATAATGTTTTAAATAGTATTTAATAAAGATTGGGAAGGGTAGTTTTGGTATTTTAAAAAGTTTAGTTGTTTCAATGGGCGTTTTGGGTATGTTTTTAGAAACATAGGAAGTGTTTTGAGCATTTGCATAATAAAAGAGACGAAAGTGGTATTTTGACAAAATACAGAGATTATTTTAGATATCTTATCAGTTAAATAGAGATCAAAATACAACTTTTTAAAGTATCCAAAACGCTTTGCAAGCTCATCAATATATCAACCAACAAACTCATGGAATCACTAATTAGTAAAACGAAATCGGTCTAAAAAACTTATTTGTTAGAAAAATAAATTTTTTGAACTTATTTATTTCACAACTCAAGTTTTATTGTTATAGTATTTTTTTTATAAAAATTCAAATTAAATTTTTTTTGCTACAATATTTTCTTCTCACATACAGATTTATTGGGTTATAACTTAATTCATGAAATGAACATGTAATGTCAACTAACCTCGTTCGTTTCGCTGATTAGAATCAAAACTCGAATCAGCGAAACGAACGAAACCTTTTTTTTCCGATCACCCTGTAAATTTCAAGTATCAACATACAACATGAAAAGAGAGTCGCAATAAACAGACCAGAATAAGGGCAAGAAAAGTTAGAGAGAGAGAGAGAGAGAGAGAGCGTGTTGATAAACTGTAAAAGGCCAAAACGTTTTGATGAACAGGGCCAAATGCTTGCGAACCGGACCAAAATCAAGATACAAGTCGAAGAAGACGGAAAAAAAAAGGACACCAGAAAAAAAAAAAAGAAAAGATATGTACCAATATGATCAGAGTCATAATTAGTGTTGGTTTGGAATACTATTAGGATTATGTAGCAGAGTTCGAATGGATATACAATTTCCTACTTTTACATATAGGCGTTTCCGTTTTGTGGATCTTCAACTCAAAATTTCTTTTTCATGAAAACTTCAGTTCATAATTACTTGCAATCAGGTCACCTAGTTGGGCTATTTATATATACAACTCCTCGAGAACGTTAATTTACTCTCGTTTTTCTTTGTTCTCGGTTTAACAAGGAAATAATGCAAGTTTTAGAAGCACACCCCAGGTCTTTTTTAAATAAGGTACGTCTTCATTCACGAAGCAATAGCAACAATATGTATGAAGTTTTTATTAAACTTTTCAGGGATTATAAAGACAAATTAGTATGTGAAAAAGAGGTTTATAATAGTGTGTATAATATTTTTGCGAATCATCCGGATTTGCTTAAAGATTTTGAGACGCTTTTCATGACAAAAACATCAAATGGGGTAAACCCTAGTTCTTGCCTAAAACAAGGCATGTCCTCTAATAAGAAATATGGGGACCATTGCTACTCCAAGACAAGATCCGACTTGTGGAGTTTTGAAACTTGCACGCGAAGTTATTGATTTTTACCCGAAGATTATCCAATAAGTGAAGCAACTCAGAGAACAATTAAGGATGCTTTAGGTTGCGTTTGATACGAGGGTTTAAATCAAAGTGGTTTTAATTTTAAAACAAGAACTATGATTCATAATTTGAACATGTGGTCCAAATCATGGTTCTGGAACCGGAATCAGAATTAGGGGTTTGAACCATCTAAAACCAAGATGGGTAGTTTTATTTTTTTGGATGGTTTTGGTGTAAAACATCACATCATGATCTAAACTTTGAATCAGAACTATCTAAACTAAATACTAACATTCAAGAATCATTTTTTTATTTTTTGCAAACAAACAAAGGTTTGAACTAGAATTACGGACTCCAATTCTAGAGCCCTCATACTAAATGCAACTTTAGTGTTGAACGATCATATTATGGTCATAGCTCCTCAAATCCCTGGACAACCAATACAAGGAGGCAAGTATGAGCAAGTTCTGAATGATATTGAGGATGATATGTATGAGCGAGATATGTTCTTGGAATACATCAAATCAGCTTCTGGGAATGTGGAGGTGCTATTGAATGCTTCAAACCAAGCAAATCGATCTGAGACTCAACCAATTCGTATTGAAGAACATCTCACTATTCAAAATTTAAGCTGCATTGACAAGTTATATGGTGAACGTGGCTTGGACATTGTTGTGTGGAAAAATGTGGATGACGCGTGAAAAAATAACAATGTGACACGTGGCCTTACTTTTCTTCAAAAGACAACAACCCTCGACGTTGGGGACTCCCTTTCCTTCTGCTGCAGAGGAAGCCCAACTTTGGACGCCGACTCCTCATGATGACGACAGGTCGTACCGTCGACCTTACGACGGGAATCCTTCGGGAGGAAATCAATTGCCAAGAAAGGTAACTAGGCTGAGCAAATAGAGACGGCGAGAGGAATGCCCGAAGAGGGGAAAGCCTGACATCGCAAGTTGCGTGCAGAAATGAGAGATGTCCGCAGTACATGCATTAATTGTAAACCCTTAAACCGCCCTACGGGAGACAAAAAAGGGTTACAGGTACGCACAGAGCCGTAATGGGAGACTAATTGGCTGAGTGAACAGTTCGCTAAAGTAATTAGTGGGCTATGGTCTGAGTCTAGAAAGGCAGACCACTTGAGTGCTTTTCTGCCTACAAAGAAAACCTACCCGACGAAGGAAGCTCGGCTATATAAGGGGCGAAGCCACACACAAGAAGGAGGTTGGTTTTTTCCCTAGAGAAAAGAACGAGAGCAACAATTGATGTAAATCGTAACACTCTCAAAAGAATATAAAATTACAGTGGATGTAGCTCTTGATTAACAGAGTGAACCACTATAAATTTCACGTGTTCTTCCACTTCAAGCATATTTTTCTTATATTGCTCACCACTCAAAAAATACCACAAACACTTCACTCCATAAACTGAGTATACGGTCAATATCAAGCCGGTAATCCAACGGTATACCTAGAGGTGACCCGGCCTATTTCTGTTGATGAGTTTTCACCGTCAACAGACATGATAGACACATTGCGTGTTA
>NW_010366474.1:198697-200368 GCF_000414095.1 Morus notabilis | reverse complement strand
AATGCCTATGCGAAAATAGTAGCAGCGAGTGCCAATAGAGGAAAAAAAAATCTTTAAGTATGTAGGACACATTTGAATAAATACATATTACTTCAACAAGGGCAAATTAGAGAAAATGTATGTGTGAGAAAGTCATAATTGAGAGGATTATTTTGAAAAAAAAAAATTCTTAATTAGGGACACATTTTGAGATAAAATATTTTAATGGGTCATTTTTTATATAGCTTATATAATATCTAAAAATATTTTAGAAAGGGACCAATTTGAAAAAAAAAATTATTTTCATAAGAATAAATTAGAAAAAAATCAATTAGGTACATTTAAATATATAAGATTTAATAAGAAAAGATCAAGTCTTCAAGAAACCAATATAAGGAAATAAAATAATTTTGAGATTGAATTTTATGAGGATATATTTGAAATTTTTATTGATAAGGGGGCATATATGAAAAGGTTTTGAGAAAGCATATACCAAAATTTAAATATAAAAAATCGAGGGTGGGCATATTCCTCCCCCGGGCCTCACCTCCCTCCTCCACTGAATTACCGGCCATAGTTTTCCTCTCTAATATCTCGATCCCATGCATTACAAGCTTTCTTTTTATGAATAACACCATTATAAGCGGAAGGCGAAGATGTGACAACCCCCCTCCCGGTGTACCAATTAGTGCCAACTGCAAAGAGAATTATGGTCCATTTAGTTCATTGATTCAAATTTTTAATTTGAGTTAAGTTGTGAGCTTATGTGACAGCTTTTTACTGTAGTAAAAAGTTAGATGTGACTGTTTCTAAAAACTTTTTACTGTAACAAAACTCGAATTTTAAATTCGAATCGGTGAAGTGAGCTTTTTACTGTACCAAAAAGTTAGATGTAACTGTTTCTAAAAACTTTTTACTGTAACAAAACTCGAATTTTAAATTCGAATCGGTGAAATGAACTAGATCTTAATATACACATAAAACGACACTTCAATATATATCTTATGACTTATCTCTCTACAGCCTCTCATATAGTGTTGAAACTTTAGACCGGCGGGCCTACTTGAAGCCTAAATTTTTTGGGCTCATCGGGCAGGCCCATAAGGCCGCACGTCCAAGCAAATTTTCAGACTCGAGTTGCCTGAGAATGGTCGGAATCGCCGAAGCCCGTCGCCGAAGAAAGCCTCCGACCGTCGATCGCCGGAATTTTTTTTATTTTTTTCCCTCCGGCCCGATCAACAGCAATTTTTTGACCATTGGCGTCCGACCTGACCCGCTACCCAAAAAGCTCGACTTCAATGGCTCATTTGTTTACCGTTGCCCGATTTTCGGCCCGAACCCAACCCGCCGAGACAAAAAAAAAGACAGTGGGATCCGAATTTGGTGAAAAATAATCAATTTTTTAACCCAAAAATTTCCCTATAAATACCATTCATCTCCATACATTTTTCTCACCCAAACTCTTTCAATCTCTCTTAATTTCTCTCAATCTCTCAAATCACTCTCAATATTTTTCTAAAAACTATCACAATATCCTAAAGCTCTCTCTCTCATATCGCTCTTATTTTTAATAATGTGTGTTGAATGTTGATTTTAATTTTTATATAATTTTAACACAAAATAACTTAATAATTATTTATATACAAATACAATTACTAAATAATAGTATATTATATATAATATATATACAAT